>NC_047027.1:27592156-27723174 GCF_902652985.1 Pecten maximus | reverse complement strand
AATAGTGTTGAAGAATTACATGTGATAACACAACATCAACCATATCGTTTATATAAATATATCGTTGATTCATACGCATTGAAAGTCTCCTCGTAGGTAATATATCATATTGTTATGGATATAGTTTCCTTATTCATATGTTACAATGACACCAATTATGCATCGTGTAATATACACGGGTACAATAACACTACTGAGAGAATATATAAATATTATATTATTATTTACCTTTTCCTTCCACTATAAAACTGAACGTGTTACTGCCCTGACTGTTCGTCGCCGTTACACTGTAGACCCCATACCAGGCCCCCCGTATATCTGTACGTGTCCCCACCGATACGGCGGACAGGTTCATCATCACAAAGGTGTTATGGATAGCAAAATTGTCTGTTCCATCCACTAAAAGAGTAACACCTGTGTCCGGTGATGCTTGGAAGGACCAAGAAAAAGTTGGCTCCGGATTCGAGAGGAACAATGCATTCATGACTAAAATATCACCTGTTTCTAAATTATAGGTTTGGTCAGTTTCATTTCTCGCGACTCGACGTGGTTCACCTACAACACAAATATATACACAAATGTTACCGGTAAATATTCATTCGTGTCGGAAACTATGTCTTCAGTGGACCTCTGAATGATAGGAGTATCTATACTTTTGATAGGACTAATGGAATTTGCGTAACGCGAAACTAATGTATTTTAAGTAATTTTGATATACGAGGTATGCGCCAATATTGGTCATATCGATAACTAGTTCTCTTTACCTGTCTTTATACCTTTGCTATGAACCAAATCGATTTTATACGTATATCTAAGCATTGAACTGTTACCAAATGGTAGTATACAGTCGATATGAATACAATTTGGGTGACAGATAAATAGAATGCTAATATTTACATTCATAATGTTTTTTATTTTCTGTAGCTTAAGACGCGTTTAAATTTACCGCTTCTCCTATCACTGACGTCATCAAGTTCAAATACCGGAACAGCCGAAATTTCCAGAAGGAATAATATAGTCCCTCATGTCGTTAACAATAGCAATCACATGAAATGTTTTTTGCACAATTTGGCTTTATATTATATTTTATAAACGTTTGTAGATATCTTCAAATTGTTCACAATTGCATAATTTCTGATTGTTTAAAAATAAAGCCGTTTTTCGGCGCATGATATACGGTTAACATTTAGAAGTGATGTGGCGTTGAATGGGTACTGCACAGGACAGACTCGATTCCTCGGAAATGTTATGTTTCTATCGACTGGATTTACGTTATTTTCAGAGGAATATCATCTCTTAAATTCTAAATGAACGTCGTCTTGACAGTAGGTGAAAACGATTCCAAGGATATTTCATTAGAAACAGAATCCAGTCTAACCGGTCACATCAGTGTCGCTAACTTAGCAGACGATGTTCAACTTCACAGGGGCTCGATTTTGGAGTAAGGTAGGCCTTTAACATCAGTGAATAACCACATAACTATAATTCAGTATGCATACACAACCAAAAAACATGTCGATACTGCCGATTTTTCGCAAGATTTTTTTTTTTTTTAAAGGCTGGACTTAAAATGTTGTCGTGTCTAGCATTTCTGACAATTCGACAACGAGCCCCTGTGTGACGACAGTGACAATTTGATTACTTCCTATAGATCAGGAATAGAGCTTATAATAATTTTGTGTCGAGTCGGTCGACTTCATTTTTTCTATTATTAAATTTTACTCTCATAACTTGCGTTGCTTTTTTTGTGGTGGTTTACGTAGATAAATGCTAGCAATCGAAATATCTCCTGGCCGAATGTAACTGGGACCATTGTTTTGACCAGCAACACCTGGGGCTGTATCCCTACTCTGACCGAATCACTGTAAATTGTAGTATACACTCTGATTAATACAATTTGGTTTACTAACGACATATAGGCAAATGCAACACAGAATGTAAATATATTGATATATACCAGTTTGAATTGGTTTAAGATAATGTTTTGCCAGTTTTTGAACAGATCAGGAAATGCCTATCTTTTTACGATATGCATCGCTTGAATCATTGAAAATAAGTTTATATCAAATCATAAGTCAAAAAGTAAACCTAATTAGTAAGGATTTTTTATTATTAAGAATTACATGATAAAACAAGATTATCCAAACTTCACATGCAGGATATAATCCAGGTGATAAGTAAGTAAGGTTTCCGCATTAGGATAATATCAATAAAGCTCATTTCGAAATTGCATTGTCGATTTAGTTTTGTAACGCAAGAGACTGGAATACATTTTCATTTTGTAAATTGTGTAAAATTGTTATACAAGTACATTTGTATATCAACACAATAAAAATGCCAGCTTTAATGCAGACAGTTTTTAATCATATGATCTGTCAGAACACTAGTAATTTCGATAGCAACTACTGTCGATAGCTCAGATAGCTGTCTAGAAATGGATACTAGATATTATTTGGTACATGAACCGCTTAGCTGTTCACTTCATTTGCACGAATTTCACTTTTCTTCATCAGTCCAAAAAGCAACAAATTTGACAAACAGTCCTTATATATCACATTGTGGTATAACAAATATACATTAGTAAAGCATTCCACAGTTACATTTGAACTACAATGACAACAATAGGCGCAGGATGTCGAAGGGAAATACAAAATCATTACATATGATTAAGAAAACTTCCATGAAATAGCAAAATGTACAGACTTTAAAAGATAATGGTTGAACAATTCGGGAGAGTATATACTAAAAAGATCAATAAATACAGAAATAAACGAAGGGAAAGCCCTTAAGTAAGATCATATCACAGGAATCATAAAGATGACCCACTCCATGATACACAACTGCATATCATGATGTTAAATATATCAAACATCAAACAGATCCGTTGAAAAAATTATAGATCTCCGGATATAAACATTCCGGACAGATGGATAGACAAAGCCATGTCGGGATGTGAAATGAATCAATTAAATAACAATTTAATTTTTGCAATATTAAACTATAAAACGATTGATAGGTATAAAGCGAAAACTTACAGAGAACGTTGATCGGTATATCCCTGGTGACCGCTGTGGTGGAGACACTGTTTCTGACAGAACAGGTATAGAGTCCGGTGTCCAGACAGTTAGCGTTAGTCAGGGTGTAGGTACTCTCCAGGACGTCTGGGGTGGTCAGTAGAACTGTGTTGTTGGCTTTATAGAGCCACTGTATTGTGGACGGAGGGAAACTCTCAACAGAACACACTAGTGACTTAGGTCCATGTTCAGCCACGTAAGAATCACCGTCAGTGTAATCAAGACTGAGAATTCGTGGTGGGACTAAAATACAGCATGATGTTTCTCTATACATTAAATTTCATCGTAATCAAACTAAGAAATACCCGTTTATACTTACCATGCAATGTACACAAAAACAAGGAAGGTCGTCAACCATACACGATAAACAGAAACATTATTATGTCATCGAAGAAGGTAAGACAAATTAATGTGAATAGATGTTTTGCATGCATATGATACATAATTAGAACCTTAAGTTAGATAGACTTGAGAAAATTAAAATGCACAATGTCTTACAAAAAATTTATAAAAAATAAAAGTCACTGTAGAGTTTTTTATTATATGATTTTGTTTTATAACCCTCAACGAAAATCCATGCATCTTACATCTGACAATAAGGTTCCAAGTCTTTGTTCCCTGATTGACAGTGTTTCTGGCTGTACACGTGTATTGTCCAGCGGTGGTCCTCGTGGCCACAGACAGACTTAGTGGGTTTGTGTAATCTGTACCTGATCTAGACCAGGTGTAGGTACACGCTGGTCTACAGTCGGCGGAACACCTGACATCTGAGATGGTCTGATTCTCAATAATGTCTACACTGTATTGTGGTGGATCAAATACAACACTGTCTCCAGGTCCATCTGTGAAATGTAAACTCAAATTTTGTATTTATTGATTTGTTAACATTTACGATTGTCTGCTTTTAACTTTTTAATCTCTTTAAAACACATATTAATTGAGCAAAACACATCTTGTTGGAACCGAGTTCGTTTTGGTGTTGAATTACCATCATTACTATAGAATAATTTAATATTTGACAGAACATATTGATTTGTTAGAGCACCAATTATATTTGGATTTGTTTTGGAAACAATTAACATTACAGTGTCATTTTCTAATGATTGCAAGAAAACGTATGTATCCGAATGGAAATTAAAGTACCAGTATACTCAACTTAACTAGAAAATCAGGAAGAAAAGATGATGTATCTATATAGTTACACTTAATATGTCTATATATATCAAAAATGATACCGTTCGTTATTATTGGCCTGCCAGCTGTCGAAATTCATTATTTGTAAATATCCCCCAATTGTGAATGAATGACAGGTAAACACGAAATACAATTTCATCAAAAAGTTTTCATCAAAAGATAATTTGATTAACTTTGCATACTTGTAATCAGAAGAGTTAACACAAAAGTGTCTTCAAACGTTAAATATCGAAATAAGCTGTGGTTTAAGTAATTTTGCAAGTCAACGTAGCGAATTTGGGAGGGATAATTTCGATTGAGAATGGTAATGATCATTCGGTAAATGGTTATTACACTCTGTATGTTTACAATACACCACTATAACGCATTAAATATTTATTATTATATGATGAATGCGATAATGTCAGAATGACGTGATTTAAGTAATGGTCAGCGTCATCGGATCGAAGGTCAAATTCGATTGTTTAGGGATTTGTTTAAAACAAAATTACAATACTCTGGCAATTTAAAACCTTTTCTGGATATATCTTTTCTCTTCGTTTGAATCCATAAAACACCTACCACTTCGCGTATAAACTTATTGTAAGAAAATATAATTTACATTTTTTTTTTTATTTTTCAAATTGGTATTATCATATGTAATTTTAAAAAGATTACAGATCAGTCTACAGGTTCAGAACCATTCACATATCAATATTCAAGAACCTGTTTTTCTTTTCTTTTTCTTTTTTAATTTCTTTCCTGTTTACAAAATGTGTTCCATTCAATTCATAAGCGTCAAATTTGTTTCAATTATTGATTCATAAAAATAGTTTCAATTCAAGTTTTTTACTTGTAAGTACTAAATTTATTAAATTTGTACAGGTGGATTTCTCAACAAAACTGACTTTTTAAACTCCCTATTACGACATAGTACAGTAAAATCGTATTGCGAAACTGTGATCTGAAGTAGAATAAGAGGACTGTTGATTATGAAGGACCCCAAACAGTTCCAAACAGTTTCGACAAGTAGTTTCTGTATACCATCTTCGCTATAAGATTTTCGTCATTTTACCCTGTATAGTTCCGACCAGATGTATATGTTCACTGACATGTGTAGATTTATGATTAATATCAATATCATTCAACATCGGGTTCAATCGTACTGGGTGTATCTCTGAACGCCAACATTTTGAATTTACCTGTAGGGCAGTTTGTTTTGATAGTGATTATAGTCTTTTTCCTAAAAGGATTCTCAATGCCAACAGGTAATTTACCTGTAAAAGTTACCTGTTGATACTACCTGTAGGTGAAATTAAGAATTTATAATTAAATACCATGTACTGTATTTATATGTATATCAAAAATATTTATTTTATTCGATATTTAGTTTCAAATTTAAAACGACAATACAATATTTTTTGCTTGAAAATTATCTTTATGTTCAAAAATATGATTTTATTTTATCTTATTAAAGTCTTAAAAAAATCAATTTATAATGATTTTATATATATATATACATTTGCATTTAGATAGATAAAATGGTTTAACTCTCTCGTTGCAACATTAATTTCCATATAGGCATATGGATAATGTGAATTAATTGAGACTAATTTCACTACTTTAGAAAGTTTCGTCCTATATTGATGATAGTATATGCAGCAACATAAAAGTCTGCACAAACAGCAATATACCTGTAAATATAACTTCTCAAAACTTGAATGTTCCATTGTACAACCAGGTACACATTTAATAACTACTAATTACTACTTTGGTCGCATGTTATCGACTACCTCTCAATACAGGACTTGAAAATTTGACAAATTACAAAGAGCGATATTCATCTTCTATGTCACCAGAGCTGCAAACTCTACACAGGCGTTCACTTATATCGACGAATTTCAATATTCAGAGTATTAGCTGGTAATTAAACTTATTCTACTCAAAACAATTATTGTACGTTTTGGTATATATTTATATAGATAACGTTGTACATGTAGTGATATATAATCTACAAAATAATGTAAACATATCTTGTCGTCATGCATTGTCCATACTACATTTTAATACTAAAAATAGTATCTTAATGCAGGTCTTAGTACTAAATAGCTTTAACCAGTACTTAATTACATTATAATACTGGGTATACACAATTGGGAAGAAAATCCAATTAAATTAACTTTAAGTTTCTTTCCGTCAAAAACAAAACATTTCGTAAAAGGCTTCCATTTCCATCCCAGTCAAATACACTGTTAAAAATAGTAAGCAGGGCTTGATTTTAAAAGCTTCGTTGTAATATTGAGACTGCGTAGCCTTGTTCAGTTTCAGAAGCTTTATAGCACTTTTAAATTCATCCTTAGATAGATATCAGGATCTTGCTCCAAAAACAGAGATCGAGAGTCCATATCAACAAATCAATAATCTGCTGGTCATTATCAGAATGGGATGTGTTCTTATAACGTTAACGTGGATTGGTTTTCCGTAGGTGCTTCCTGTATTGCCTTTGTTGAGAGGTACATGTACATGCATGTATGTCTATTCATTTTCAACATTCTATATGCATATTTTTATTTAAGATATTTTGATTTTTAGTAATGTAGGTTTTTATTTCAGATATTCTTACTTTGTCTATGTAAGGCTTTTTATTATAGATATTGAATCATTTCCATTTGAATATTAACATGCATTGTTCATTTATCGTATATATATGTATATCCGAGATTAGTACTGAATAGATGTTTATGTGTACAATATTAATCAATAAATATAGATTTCTTAGTGCTGAGACTGATGAAATAAACTTTTCAAGAAATTAGTTTTAAAAAGTATTCAGTGCTGTGATGGAACTGCAAGTGGCATGTATAAGTACATAGTATAACATATTTGTTGCTATTTTTTAAACTATATATGTTCTATATTAATTAATTGCTTATTTTGTTGAATGCATACATGTGTGTTCTAAGAAAATGGGAATAAAATACAATTCCACTGTATGATTTGTAAAACACACGTAAATCTTATGTGACTGTACAGGTAAAAAAACAGCTTATATGAAGCAGTATATAATTACCCTCCCATTGTTTCCTGAAACAACACCTACCTATTGTTAAAAAAAATGTTGGCGTTCAGAGAACACCCCATCGGACTGACCGTGCTTACACCTGGGCGTCGATGAATTTTACACCCAGGCAATTATAATTTCTATAGAAAATGAACGCCGAAGATGGGATCGGAAGAACGGTTGAGCTATGTTTTCTCTTTTTTTGATGTGATAATGGTGTCCTTCAAGGAAAATAACCCGATCACGGAGCAATATGATAAATTGTCTATAACTTGCAAGGATAACAGACAGGAAAAACACTTCTCATTTAATGCTAATTCGCCCACAGTGTAGGCGGTTATGACCAAATTATGGCCCAATCAACGAATTATGCAACATATACATTATCAAATATTGATTGGTAATAGTTAAATAGGAAAATTAAACATTTCCGTATATTACACCTGCGGCAACGAAGACGCTCTGGACCTTTACACCCGGGCGCCGCAATTTGCTGACTTGGTAGTGATGTAAAAATTACCAGTGTTGGCCTTTTGATGATTTTCAACTTGATAATGTCAAAAGATATACTTCCGATAAACTGTGAGATTTCCATTCATTTCGATCGCGGATTTTGCTGTATATGTTGCATAATTCGTAGATTGGGGCATAATTCGGTCATACCCGCCTACAGGGCGAATTAGCAAAAAATGAGAAGTGTTTTTCCTGTCCGTTATCCTTGCAAGTTATAGCCAATTTATAATATTTCCTTGAGGGACACTATTATCACATAAAAAAAAGGAGAAAACATAGCTCAACCGTTATTCCGATCCCATCTTCGGCGTTCATTTTCTATAGAAATTATCGTTGCCCGGGTGTAAAATTCATCGACGACCAGGTGTAAGCACGGGCGCCTGGTCAGTAAGATTGAACCCGGTGATTCAAGGCAGGATTATAAATAAAAAAGAAATCATTATAAATAAGATAGTTTGAATTGCCTTTGATCAGATATAAACAAAAATATACTCACACAGTACAGTAACACTAGTTATTATAGTCGACTCCCCGACAACATTCCTAGCAGTACACCTGTACGTCCCGTGTTCTGATCTGTCCAGTTGTCCCAGTAACAACACAGGTGAGACAGTAAAGTTAGTGTTGTCCGGTCGTATCCAGACAAAGGTACAGCTAGGTCTACAGTCCGCTGTACAGGTGATGTCCGGTAACGTGTCCCACTCTGTCCTGGTGTAGGTAGTGTCGGACGGGGACAGCGCTATGGAGGTACCGGGGCCGTCTACAAATTTGAGGTATAACAAATGAGATCAGCAAAGATGATGTCCTGACAGTGATTGATGCTTACACATTTTTCATATCGACTGTTGACAAATAAAATAGCATTGGTATTGGTAGTATCCAGGCTATAGCATTTCCGCTACCAGCTGTGGAATAGACAAAGTTTGTTATATAAACGGAACACATTTAAACTGAACCAGGTGTCGATATATCACCATGACGTATAGCTGTACGTACCGCCGCTACAAAATCGTACGGATGTAGGACGATACCTTCTAATGATCCTGGTCAATTATATAAGACACCATATCAAGTATTCATCAGACGTATACTTATTACTTGATAAACAAATAAGCACTACCGAAACTAAAACTCTCGGTTAAATTCATATTTTCGTAAACTATATAAAAATCACAAATATATAGTAAAAAAAAGTTAAAGCATATAAAACTAAGCTGAATTAAGCATTACGTAGTCGCTACATGTCGTATTGAAACAAGTAATTATAATCATTTGACTAACGAGGTAGAATATCAGCGACATCTGTTAACCCAACAATTCAGGTATTTTTGCAACTGTTAGGTTTTGTTTTTTGTTTGGTCCAAACGTTCTTTCATCTCTACAAACTACCGGTTTTATCAATTCTTGACCATCCAAAACCGGACCTTGCCGGTGAAGAACATTCATATTGGTTTTCTTGGTTATAGATCATGTAGAACAAAGAAAGAATATGGAACAATGCGTTTGCTGAACACTGATCGTTTATGAAATTTTAATTTAAAAAAATTCTGATTTTAAAGTTTGCCCCAAATAATTTTATTTATGTTAATATAATACATAAACCATATAAAATACTAATAAAAGAGCATTTAGAATTGTTACACATCTAATAGTATGATTATATCTGTAAACAGGTTAACGTTGTCATATTTAACACTCACCTGCTACAGTGAGTGTATAGTTATCACTGCCCAGTGTCTGGTCGGGTAGGTTAAGGTTGGTACGTGTACAGTACCACAAAGATCCATGGTCTCCCGTCTGTGGCTGTATGATCCACCGGAACACTGTACCAAGCCTTACTCCAGACGTTACACAGGAACACACATCCGGTGTACAGGGGACGGCGGGGCTGACTATGACGTTGTAACATTGGTCACCACCTACTTGTACACTACCTACTGGAGAAGTGACGTCAGGACGGCGGTAAAACTGGACAATGGTGGCCTCCTCTGGTACATCACACGTCAGTGTAAACTCAGTCCCAGGGACAGCGTACTCAGACGACCCGGTCAGGGTTACAGCATCTCAATATAAAATTTTATGCATTTAATTTGAATGTACCGCTAAATCATTTACTGAAGTAACATACTCTAAACCATGGTTTGGTCTAGTCTTTGCACATAGTAGTAGTCAACAAATTGGTGATTAATGTCAGTATTTATTTGTATGCACAGCATTTTCAGCTAATAGAATATTATACATAAACAAATATTGGCCAAGGCCAAACATTATTGAGTTTAACGAACTAAAGAATATAACTAATGTTCCATGATGAAAATGAAAATGTTTTGGTTTAAATAGGTACTGTGTATCAACTACGAACACTACATTAATTGTACAGTGTATATATTACATTGTAAATGTTTTTTTTTCTCTACACATCGTGTCCAAATGTGAAAAGACACACTGTCATTTCCGACACTGACTTGACCGACACACTGTCATATCCGACACAATGACTTACCGACACACTGTCATATCGACACTGTCTTTACCGAAACACTGTCATATCCGACGTTGACTTTACCGACACACTGTCATATCTGACACTTACATTAACGACACACTGTCATATCGACACTGAATTTACCGACACACTGACATATCTGACACTGACTTGACCGACACATTGTCGTATCTGACACTGACTTTACCGACATACTGTCGTATTCGACACTGACTTTACCGACACACTGTCATATCTGACACTGACTTTACCGACACACTGTCATATATGACACTGACTTTACTGACACACTGTCATATCTGACACTGACTCTTTCGACACAGTGTCATATGTGACACTGACTTAACCGACACACTGTCATATATGACACTGACTCTACTGACACACTGTCATATACGACACTGACTTTACCGACACACTGTTGTATCTGACACTGACTTTACCGACACACTGTTGTATCTGACACTGACTTTACCGACACACTGACTTTACCGACACACTGTCATACCTGACACTGACTTTACCGACACACTGTCATATCTGACACTGACTTTACCGACACACTGTCATATCCGACACTGACTTTACCCACACACTGTCATATCTAACATTAACTGGACAGGCACACTGCCATATCCGACATGGACTTTACCGACACACTGTCATATCTGACACTGACTTTACCGACACACTGTCATATCTGACACTGACTCTACCGACAGACTGTATATCCGACATTGACTTTACCGACACACTGTCATATCTAACATTAACTGGACAGGCACACTGTCATATCCGACACTGACTTTACTGACACACTGTCATATCCGACACTGGCAGTACCGACACGCTGCCATATCCGATACTGACTTTACCGACACACTCTCATATCTGACACTGACTTTACCGACACACTCTCATATATGACACTGACTTTAACGACACACTGTTATATCTGACACTGACTCTACTGACACGCTGTCATATCTGACACTGACTCTATCGACACACTGTCATATCTGACTCTGACTTTACTGACACACTGTAATATCCTACACTGACTTTACCGACACACTGTCATATCTGACACTGACTTTACCCACACACTGTCATATCTGACACTGACTTTACCGACACACTGTCATATGTGACACTGACTTGACCGACACACTGTCATATCTGACACTGACTTTACCGACACACTGTCATATGTGACACTGACTTGACCGACACACTGTCATATCTGACACTGACTTCACCGACACACTGTCGTATTCCACACTGACTTTACTGACACACTGACTTTACCAACACACTGTCATGTCCGACACTGACATTACTGACACACTGTCATATCCGACACTGACTTTACTGACACACTGTCATATCCGACACTGATTATACTGACACACTGTAATATCCTACACTGACTTTACCGACACACTGTCATATATGACACTGACTTTACCCACACACTGTCATATCTGACACTGACTTTACCGACACACTGTCATATGTGACACTGACTTGACCGACACACTGTCATATCTGACACTGACTTTACCGACACACTGTCATATGTGACACTGACTTGACCGACACACTGTCATATCTGACACTGAATTTACCGACACACTGTCATATCTGACACTGACTTTACCGACACACTGTCATATCTTACACTGACTTTACCGACACACTTTCATATCTAACACTGACTTTAACGACACACTGTCATATCTGACACTGACTTTACCGACACACTGTCATATCCGACACTGACTTTAGTGACACACTGTCATATATGACACTGACTTTACCGACACACTGTCATATCCTACACTGACTTTACCGACACACTGTCATATCTGACACTGACTTTACTGACACACTGTCGTATCTGACACTAACTTTATCGTCACACTGTCATATCTGACACTGACTTTACCCACACACTGTCATATCTGACACTGACTTTACCGACACACTGTCATATCTGACACTGACTTTACCGACACACTTTCATATCTAACACTGACTTTACCGACACACTGTCATATCTGACACTGACTTTACCGACACACTTTCATATCTAACACTGATTTAACGACACACTGTCATATCTGACACTGACTTTACCGACACACTGTCATATCCGACACTGACTTTACTGACACACTGTCATATCCGACACTGACTTTACCGTCACACTGTAATATCCGACACTGACTTTACCGACACACTGTCATATATGACACTGACTTTACCGACACACTGTCATATCTGACACTGACTTTACCGACACACTGTCATATCTGACACTGACTTTACCGACACACTGTCATATCTTACACTGACTTTACCGACACACTTTCATATCTAACACTGATTTAACGACACACTGTCATATCTGACACTGACTTTACCGACACACTGTCATATCCGACACTGACTTTACTGACACACTGTCATATCCGACACTGATTATACTGACACACTGTAATATCCTACACTGACTTTACCGACACACTGTCATATCTGACACTGACTTTACCGACACACTGTCATATTGACACTGACTTTACCGACACACTGTCATATGTGACACTGACTTGACCGACACACTGTCATATCTGACACTGACTTTACCGACACACTGTCATATGTGACACTGACTTGACCGACACACTGTCATATCTGACACTGACTTTACCGACACACTGTCATATCCGACACTGACTTTACCGACACACTGTCATATCTTACACTGACTTTACCGACACACTGTCATATCTTACACTGATTTAACGACACACTGTCATATCAGACACTGACGTTACCGACATACTGTGATATCTGACACTAACGTTACCGACACACAGTCATATCTGACACTGACTTCACCGACACACTGTCGTATTCCACACTGACTTTACTGACACACTGTCTTTACCAACACACTGTCATGTCCGACACTGACATTACTGACACACTGTCATATCCGACAATGACTTTACTGACACAATGTCATATCCGACACTGATTATACTGAAACACTGTAATATCCTACACTGACTTTACCGACACACTGTCATATATGACACTGACTTTACCCACACACTGTCATATCTGACACTGACTTGACTGACACACTGTCATATCTGACACTTATTTACCGACACACTGTCATATCCGACACTGGCTTTACCGACACACTGTCATATCTGACACAGACTTTGCCGACACACTGTCATATCGGATACTGACAGTACCGAGACGCTGTCATATTCGACACTGACTTTAACGACACACTGTCATATCTGACACTGACTCTACTGACACACTGTCATATACGACACTGACTTTACCGACACACTGCCATATCTGACACTGACTTTACCGACACACTGTCATATCCGACACTGACTTTACCCACACACTGTCATATCTAACATTAACTGGACAGGCACACTGCCATATCCGATACTGACTTTACCGACACACTCTCATATCTGACACTGACTTTACCGACACACTCTCATATCTGACACTGACTTTACCGACACACTGTCATATCCGACACTGACTTTACCCACACACTGTCATATCTAACATTAACTGGACAGGCACACTGCCATATCCGACACTGACTTTACCGACACACTGTCATATCTGACACTGACTTTACCGACACACTGTCATATCTAACATTAACTGGACAGGCACACTGTCATATCCGACACTGACTTTACTGACACACTGTCATATCTGACCGATTACCGAACACTGATATCGACACGACTTTACGACACACGTATATCCGCCCCCAAATTATTAACACATTTAAAACCAAAACCCCTGACTTCCCGAAAAACCCGTTTATGCATGACTTTACACAATGTCATACCCGCACTGATTTCCCGACCACTGTCATACAACTCCCTTTACGACAACGTCTATTGCACTCTTTACCCACACTGTCATTTACACTGATTTTTCCCAACAAACGTCATATCGACAGATTTTCCCGACACACTGTCTTTTGAAAATATTTACGCACACTTCATATCTAACATACTTCCCCAACACGTCAATCTGCCCCTTTGATTTTTCCGACACACTTTCATATCTAACACTGATTTAACGACACACTGTCATATCTGACACTGACTTTACCGACACACTGTCATATCCGACACTGACTTTACTGACACACTGTCATATCCGACACTGATTATACTGAGACACTGTAATATCCTACACTGACTTTACCGACACACTGTCATATATGACACTGACTTTACCGACACACTGTCATATCTGACACTGACTTTACCGACACACTTTCATATTCGACACTGACTTTACCGACACACTGTCATATCTTACACTGACTTTACCGACACACTTTCATATCTAACACTGATTTAACGACACACTGTCATATCTGACACTGACTTTACCGACACACTGTCATATCCGACACTGACGTTACTGACACACTGTCATATCCGACACTGATTATACTGACACACTGTAATATCCTACACTGACTTTACCGACAGACTGTCATATATGACACTGACTTTACCCACACACTGTCATATTTGACACTGACTTTACCGACACACTGTCATATCTGACACTGACTTTACTGACACACTGTCGTATCTGACACTAACTTTATCGTCACACTGTCATATCTGACACTGACTTTACCCACACACTGTCATATCTGACACTGACTTTACCGACACACTGTCATATCTGACACTGACTTTACCGACACACTTTCATATCTAACACTGACTTTACCGACACACTGTCATATCTGACACTGACTTTACCGACACACTTTCATATCTAACACTGATTTAACGACACACTGTCATATCTGACACTGACTTTACCGACACACTGTCATATCCGACACTGACTTTACTGACACACTGTCATATCCGACACTGATTATACTGAGACACTGTAATATCCTACACTGACTTTACCGACACACTGTCATATATGACACTGACTTTACCGACACACTGTCATATCTGACACTGACTTTACCGACACACTTTCATATTCGACACTGACTTTACCGACACACTGTCATATCTTACACTGACTTTACCGACACACTTTCATATCTAACACTGATTTAACGAGACACTGTCATATCTGACACTGACTTTACCGACACACTGTCATATCCGACACTGACTTTACTGACACACTGTCATATCCGACACTGATTATACTGACACACTGTAATATCCTACACTGACTTTACCGACACACTGTCATATCTGACACTGACTTTACCGACACACTGTCATATTTGACACTGACTTTACCGACACACTGTCATATGTGACACTGACTTGACCGACACACTGTCATATCTGACACTGACTTTACCGACACACTGTCATATGTGACACTGACTTGACCGACACACTGTCATATCTGACACTGACTTTACCGACACACTGTCATATCCGACACTGACTTTACCGACACACTGTCATAACTGACACTGACTTTACCGACACACTGTCATATCAGACACTGACGTTACCGACATACTGACATATCTGACACTAACGTTACCGACACACAGTCATATCTGACACTGACTTCACTGACACACTGTCGTATTCCACACTGACTTTACTGACACACTGACTTTACCAACACACTGTCATGTCCGACACTGACATTACTGACACACTGTCATATCCGACAATGACTTTACTGACACAATGTCATATCCGACACTGATTATACTGACACACTGTAATATCCTACACTGACTTTACCGACACACTGTCATATATGACACTGACTTTACCCACACACTGTCATATCTGACACTGACTTGACTGACACACTGTCATATCTGACACTTATTTACCGACACACTGTCATATCCGACACTGGCTTTACCGACACACTGTCATATCTGACACAGACTTTGCCGACACACTGTCATATCGGATACTGACAGTACCGACACGCTGTCATATTCGACACTGACTTTAACGACACACTGTCATATCTGACACTGACTTTACCGACACACTGTCATATACGACACTGACTTTACCGACACACTGCCATATCTGACACTGACTTTACCCACACACTGTCATATCCGACACTGACTTTACCCACACACTGTCATATCTAACATTAACTGGACAGGCACACTGCCATATCCGACACTGATTTTACCGAAACACTGTCATATCTGACACTGACTTTACCGACACACTGTCATATCCGACACTGACTTTACCCACACACTGTCATATCTAACATTAACTGGACAGGCACACTGCCATATCCGACACTGATTTTACCGAAACACTGTCATATCTGACACTGACTCTATCGACACACTGTCATATCTGACACTGACTCTACTGACACACTGTCATATCCGACACTGACTTTGCCGACACACTGTCATATCGGATACTGACAGTACCGACACGCTGTCATATTCGACACTGACTTTAACGACACACTGTCATATCTGACACTGACTCTACCGACAGACTGTATATCCGACACTGACTCTACCGACACACTGTCATATCCGACACTGACTTTACCGACATACTGTCATATCAGACACTGACTTTGCCGACACACTGTCATATCCGACACTGGCAGTACCGACACACTGTCATATCCGACACTGACTTTACCGACATACTGTCATATATGACACTGACTTTGCCGACACACTGTCAAATACGACACTGACTTTACCGACACACTCTCATATATGACACTGACTTTAACGACACACTGTCATATCTGACACTGACTCTACTGACACACTGTCATATCTGACACTGACTCTATCGACACACTGTCATATCTGACCCTGACTTTACTGACACACTGTCATATCTGACACTGACTTTACCAACACACTGTTATATCTGACACTGACTTTACCGACACACTGTCATATCTGACACTGACTTTACTGACACACTGTCATATCAGACACTGACTTTACCAACACACTGTTATATCTGACATTGACTTTACTGACACACTGTCATATCTGACACTGACTTTACCAACACACTGTTATATCTGACATTGAATTTACTGACACACTGTCATATCTGACACTGACTTTACTGACACACTGTCATATCAGACACTGACTTTACCGACAAACTGTCATATCTGACACTGACTTTACCGACACACTGTCATACCTGGCACTGACTTTACTGACACACTGTCATATCTGACACTGACTCTTTCGACACACTGTCATATGTGACACTGACTTTACCGACACACTGTCATATCTTACACTGACTTTACCGACACACTTTCATATCTTACATTGACTTTACCGACATACTGTCATATCTGACACTGACTTCACCGACACACTGTCGTATTCCACACTGACTTTACTGACACACTGACTTTACCAACACACTGTCATGTCCGACACTGACATTACTGAAATACTGTCATATCCGACACTGACTTTACTGACACACTGTCATATCCGACACTGATTATACTGACACACTGTAATATCCTACACTGACTTTACCGACACACTGTCATATATGACACTGGCTTTACCCACACACTGTCATATCTGACACTGACTTGACTGACACACTGTCATATCTGACACTTATTTATCGACACACTGTCATATCCGACACTGGCTTTACCGACACACTGTCATATCTGACACTGTCTTTACTGACACACTGTCATATCTGACACTGACTTTACCGACACGCTGTCATATTCGACACTGACTTTACCGACACACTGTCATATCCGACACTGGCAGTACCGACACGCTGCCATATCCGATACTGACTTTATCGACACACTCTCATATCTGACACTGACTTTACCGACACACTGTCATATCTGACACTGACTTTACCGACACACTGTCATATCAGACACTGACTTTACTGACACACTGTCATATCTGACACTGACTCTATCGACACACTGTCATATCTGACCCTGACTTTACCGACACACTGTCATATCTGACACTGACTTTACCGACACACTGTCATACCTGGCACTGACTTTACCGACACACTGTCATATCTGACACTAACTTTACCGACATACTGTCATATCTGACACTAACTTTACCGACATACTGTCATATCAGACACTGACTTTACTGACACATTGTCATATCTGACACTGACTTTACTGACACACTGTCAATTGTCGATTGTTGAAAATTGCAGCATGGACTTACCAATTAGATGATTTCACCTATACAGATATTAAGTCAAGTGATTAATTGATAAATTCTCCATAATATACATGTATATGCATTGATATTTACTGATGAATTTGATATTCAGTCACAAATAAAGAAATTATATATTTTAAACCAAACCAGACCAAAATATAGGACCATAGCATTGCAAACGATTACACCATACCATGTTTTATAGTATGCCTTCTTATCAGTTTATTTCCTATGCAGTTGCGTAGAAGCCACGGAGGTTTAAACGTTGTTGGCTACATGTATCTGGGGTTTATTTTATTGTTATTCCTTATATCTTTATAGTTGATACCAAACATTTTATTAACACATGAGAGGTTGTAATATAGACTATAATAAACGTCTACTCTATATTTAGATCAATCAGTTCGTCATTCATGAATATTCATTGTAAAGTTTATCGCGACGGGTCATTCTGCTTTGATCACAGAGCTGTCCAGAAAAAAAAATAAACATGTACGTATGACGTATTGCGATAAATATTATGGACAATTATAGCATGAATTAATGAATGCCCAATAAGACATTTAACCAACAGTACAGACACAAAGTCCAAAAGTTCAATCCCTACCTGTCGACGAGATGAGTATCCCTACAACGATGAATATGTAAAGTTCGTTATACTCTGATTGTTTTGGTAGTTTGACACCAAACATACTTCTGTCCATGTCTATTTAATCTTTATAAAATCATACCGTTAGTAAACTTCCTGGTTTGTGACACACATGTATACATACAAATGTATACCCAGTTATAAATAGAACTGTAGTGTTATCCCTTCTCACAGTGCATTTAATACAGGGAGAAGTTCTACATTCCCCAAGAGTGACCTGACACGAATCGAACCTGAGTCTCAAGCGTGATGATCCTCGGCTCTACCTCCTGAACCAAACAACAAAGCATGCTCCGTCCATACAAACCAGACTGACCTACTCCGACAGTAGCTTGAACATAGATCACATAATTTATTTCTGGTATCATAATTACTGTCCATTTAATTCTCCAAAATAATTATGGCATTCGGTTTTGTTAAAAAATACGTACCACTTATCGAATCAAATATACGGTGGGTTTTTTTTAGCTAGAAAATGTGATAACTATTGTCTTTGGCAATCTCGTATCGGGACAAACCAATACGTGGTTTAACAAAATAAACGGATCAGTCTACATAGTCGTTACCACTTCCACACTATTGCTTTATAGCATGTTTCCAATCATACATGAAAAAAGATTGCCAAGATCCAAGATGCTTGCCTGTCTCCCTATCAGATTCGAGATTAAATTTGCGCAATTGGAGATTATGAAGAACAGACATGTGACGTTTTAGAACAATCATACCTGACATGCCGATAGGAAGGAGGACGGACAATAGTCCATAGAGTCATTCAAAGAGCAAAACACATGTTGATGGTGGGCTAAAATAGGAATAACAATATCCACAATTCATGATTCAAATTTGCAATCTGTCGAAAAATTATAACTAGGGACCAAAGTGAACCTTCATTGAAGAAGATATATGAGAACTTTTGAGAAACTGCATTGAAAATTGTCAACTGACCAAATCTAAAGTTGTCAAATGTCAGTCATTTTGCTTTCTCAAGCGAGATCTCAAGAAATAGCAATAACAATAACTACTTATGGACAGATAACGTAGGACGGCAGGAGTGACATCGGGCCATGAACGATTGGCTTTTGGAACACTCATATGACCTTGAAAATAGCCAAACATTATTAATATTAGGAAAAGAAAAGCACTCCAGTCCGTTCTAGGCATCTGCTGACAAAAGAGTTGCTTTTCGAACTGATGAGGAAATAATGTTCATACGGTTTGAATATCCTTGAACTCTATGGTCCGTTCCGTTTAGGATGCACAAAGGACCTGTACTGGTCATCTTGATATTTTAGCGATGATATACCATAGTAATATGCATTGGAGTCAACATTTTCTTCGCCTAACATTTAGCGTTCGGGTTCCATAGGAGATTAAGAACAAATTATTTTGAAAAGTAATCAACATGAATAGCCAGCCTTGACTAACGTTATCGGGCGGCCTATCCTCTTTACATCTTTGTGGAATGCACTGTGTAAAGTTTATTTATATTACAATAAGTGTAAAACAAGTAGTAATACCAACTTATATTAATTATGTTTGTCAGCCAAGATGGAAAACACCGAGGAGGTCAGGCAGGTGACCCTATTCCTTTTTTACGTCGGATTTAGGAATCCAACCACGGCTGCCCGAGGTAAAAGGTAAGTGTGTTTTTAATGCACATGTGCCAGCGACTGCAATATGCATTTATGTTAAACCAAACTCAGTTCCAATGATGTTGCAGTCTAAATTTGGTCAAGATCACTTTATCCACAAAGCAAAATTTTCAAACAAAATTACTTTCCCTTTTATATTTGGGACCTATTTTCTTTTATACAACAATTGGTATGCTTTCACCCAAAAATCCTCCACACTCAGTTTGATTAAATTCCATCAGGCAGGTTCGAAGTATGCTAATTTCAATCGTTTTTCTCTACTATCGCTTTTGGTTGTTGACCCTGAAACTCAGATCTACTGTTCATACAAAAATAGTTTCCCGTTCATTTAAAGATGATTGGTAGATCAAATGTATACATAATCATGTCAGCCATTAGTTAAATTTGGCCCTATCCCCACAAAAGGGTTATATGCATATAGACGTACTATGTGCACTGTATTTACAACATTGGTTCCCCACCATCAAAGTATGTTTCAGACCAATATTGAACACAATCCTGTGTTTCTACCAACGAAAAAGGATTTCATAGTTGTTCCTAATGAGCCTCACCCGACAAAGCAGAGGGCTTATAAAGGCGTTAGCCTGATTAATTCGAAACAAACATGCCCATGGAAGCCCTCAGCTTAATAAAAAAAAAACGTACTCCATTGCCCCAAGGATGCTTTATACCAATGGTTGGGTTTTCAGAAAAGCTAATTTCTCATAGGGGTCGGCCTAAAGATTATATTACACTTAGAGTTCACTCACCGATACAACGCTTTGGGCCATCAAAGTTGATTCCCCTGGCGATCATTTAATCAAGAACGCAGATTGTCATAAAACGTTGGTTTGGGGCCCACTGTCTTCTTGTGAATTTATTCCGTTTCTTATTTTTACATGTTTGCTCAAAAGTGATAGCATTTAAAGTTTTGTTCGTTTTTTTGAATTGTTTTTTATTTCTTTTCTGTCAATTGTACTTGTATATATGCCTGGATATTACACGTTTATGTTTTGTATACATCATGAACATTTTTGAAATATCAAACACCGACAGTTAGTGGTGCCTATTTAAGACCTACAAATAAACAAATAATTTTATAACGTTAATAAATTGTCACCGCGTGGTTCCTACTTTCTGTTTTCAGCGCATGCGCAATATCAGTACGTCATTCAATATGGAGGCGGAGCAAAATGGAATGTCTCCGGGACGCAATTATTTTTTTTTTTTTAAAGATAAATAAGAAGATGAAACTTTCCGAGGGTTGTAATAATGTCAAGTGTGTAACTTTTATTCCTTAAGAAAAATACATACGCGTCTATTCGTTTTTTTTTGTTTTTTTTTTTTTAATTGATAAAAAATACTATCTGTCGCAGGTGTAGAACCTTTAACAATCTAGATTAAATTCAAAACGAACAAGACACATTGAGAAATCACTTCAAATATACCCCGTTTCTATATAAATACCACAGAAATAAAATAAGAATAACAAAAACAGGTATTGAAAGAACGAACATTATTTGAAATATTCTCTTTATTGTATACTTGATTTTTGAATTTGCTTTAATAACTGTTTTGTCCATTATAATACAATCAATTTATTTTTTGTTAATGCGCTTGGTGTGTATTTAACTTAAAGTTTTGTCTTCAATTCAATACATAATTATAGTATATTTAACACTAACCTGCCACATTTAGTGTATAAGCATCACTGTCCAGTTCTTGACTACCGTTATGTAGGTTAAGGTTTGTACGTGTACAGTACCACAGATATTCATGGTCTCCCGTCTGTGGCTGTATGATCCACCGGAACACTGTACCAGGGCCTCCAAGGAAAGGTGAGAGCGAAATTGATATTGTAACAGTGGTCACCACCTACGTATACACCAACTACTGGAGTAGTGACGTCAGGACGACGGTAAAACTGGACATGAATGGCCTCCTCTGGTGCACCACACGTCAGTGTAAACTCACTCCCAGAGACAGCGTACTCAGACGACCCAGTCAGGGTTACGGCATCTGAATCTACAGACCAACATCGGTCTATGGTCTCCCGTATGTGGCTGTATGATCCACCGGAACACTGTACCAAGGCCTCCAGACGTTACACAGGAACAGACATCCGGTGTACAGGGAACGGGTGGGCTGACTTTGATGTTGTAACTTTGGTCACCACCTGCTTATATACCACCTACTGGAGTAGTGACGTCAGGACGGCGGTAAAACTGGACAACATAGGCCTCCTCTGGTACATCACACATCAGTGTAATCTCAGTCCTGGGGACAGCATACTCAGACGACCCGGTCAGGGTTACAGCATCTGATCATATTTTGAAAGTAGGGTGACTATTTTCAAAGCAACGCAATAATAATCGTATTAAATTGAAATCCGTGCAGACGATAATTTTAAGCCACAATTGGAATATATCTAAACCCCGGTCACATATGGTATCTTATTCAAAAATACACGTTAGGCTTTGTTTGGTAGTCCATCTTATATCTGTACTATAACGAAACAAGTTGTATCCTACTCATTCATAACGAAATCATTTTAATCATTTACTATGAAACCATACATTCGAACTGACGCTAAATCTTTGTTTTGTAGACGTCAAATACTGTTCATCTAATTACACTTAACGTCATACCACTTATCTCTAGGACATAGTTTACACAACACATCGATTTGTTTACATTAAACATACATACTCATGTGTTGCTCAGACGTTGGACGAAAGTCGGAAAAATCAGCGACCGTCTTATATCTGTATAATATGCTTCGTGGTCCCGGGGTCACCACCCTTACTCTCAGTTTTAGAACGTGTCTTAATGCGGATTTTACCTTGATTTGTATGACGCGTGTCGTCTTTAGGCAGATGACGTTTAACCTGAAGACGTGATCATATCTTCTTGCCCATTTTCAAGGAAAAGTTATATCTTGTTCATATTCCGCCATCGTTTTTTCGTTCTTATACTCGTAGATGCATTGTTCCTTACGCGATGGCATAGTTTATTGCTATGCATTAACACGACATATTTGAGATAAACTTATATTAGATATATTATTGATTAGTCAATGTGAACTGTAGTACAACTAGATAAGACAAACGTTGTATAATTTAGCTATGTGTTAGTTCCCTGTTTCTAGTTTAACAAATAAGTTCCCTATTTCCAGTATAACTAATATGATAAGGTCCCTATTAACGAATAAGGTTCCTGTTTCTAGTATAAAGACTCGAAGCGTACGTTTGCTATACCTGGTATATACCAATAGAAATGGCTAACACAAAAGTCCTGGACGGACCTGTGACGTGCTGGAAAGGCAATCGATTTCGGGTTCGGTAGCGGCTTGTAACCTGATGGTCCTGCTTGGTTGTGGTTACGCGATACGGACCTATGACGTGGTTCTTTCCTTACGGTCATATGGAGGTTGCTCTCGTCTTATGGAGCTAAGACGGTGACTTACGCCTGAAGGTCATATGACAGTAGTTATCGCCTTGCAGTCGTAGGAACGTGGCTCCTACCTTACTGTCCTAGGACAATAGATCCGGACTTACTGTCCTATGACGATAGTTCCGGCCTTACTGTCCTAGGACAATAGTTCCGGCCTTACTGTCCTAGGACGATACTTCCGGCCTTACTGTCCTAGGACGATAGTTCTGGCCTTACTGTCTTATGTCGATAATTCTGGCCTTACTGTCCTAAGGACCAGGGACAATAGTTCTGGACTTACTGTCCTAGGACGATAGTTCTGGCCTTACCGTCCTAGGACGATAGTTCCGACCTTACTGTCCTAGGACGATAGTTCTGACCTTGATGTCCTAGGACGATAGCTCTGACCTTACTGTCCTAGGACGATAGTTCTGGACTTACTGTCCTAAGACGACAGTTCCGGCCTTACTGTCCTAGGACGATAGTTCCTGACTTACTGTCCTAGGACGATAGTTCCGGACTTACTGTCCTAGGACAATAGTTCTGGACTTACTGTCCTAGGACGATAGTTCTGGCCTTACTGTCCTAGGACGATAGCTCTGACCTTACTGTCCTAGGACAATAGTTCTGGACTTACTGTCCTAGGACGATAGTTATGGCCTTACTGTCCTTGGACGATAGTTCTGGACTTACTGTCCTTGGACGATAGTTCTGGCCTTACTGTCCTAGGACGATAGTTCTGGCCTTACTGTCCTAGGACGATAGTTCTGGCCTTACTGTTCTAGGACGATAGTTCAGGCCTTACTGTCCTAGGACGATAGTTCCGGCCTTACTGTCCTAGGACGATAGTTATGGCCTTACTGTCCTAGTACGATAGATCTGACATTAATGTCCTAGGACGATAGTTCCGGCAATACTGTCCTAGGACGATAAATCTGGACTTACTGTCCTAGGACGATAGTTTTGGCCTCACACTCGTAGGACGATAGTTCTGGCCTTAATGTCCTAGGACGATAGTTCAGACCTTAATGTCCTAGGACGATAGTTCTGACATTACTGTCCTATGACGATAGTTCTGACCTTACTGTACTATGACGATAGTTCTGGACTTACTGTAGATTTTCATAATCGGCCACATATCCTTCACACATCGTTCAAGTATCGTCTAATATCCGGCCGGGAATCGAGCGGTAATCATACCACCCGACAATCGCCCGACATTCGGCCGGGCCTGGCACAAGCATCGTTCGTTGTCCGTAGGATACTCGACCGACCTCGACCGACCGACCGACCGACCGACCGACAGATCCAAACGACCGACCGACAGACCGACAGACCGACCGACCGACCGACCGACCGACCGACCGATCCAAACGACAGACAGACAGACAGACAAACAGACCGACCGACCGACCGATCCAAACGACAGACAGACAGACAGACAGCTTTGATTACGCTACAGTATATATAATGATAGTCGTCCTTAAATGACCTTTGTTGTTAACCCAAGTGTAACACTAGTAGATTATATACGTACCTTACGACGATGAGACTGACAATAGTAGTATACAAATAAACCGGTGGAGTTTGATGTCTCCGTAGGATACAAATGAATGCTGATTATGTAGGTACATGTTGGACGTATATCTGAGTACGTAGATGTTGTGTGTAAACTTCCTGGTTAGTAACTCATATAAAACTATAAACAGGTATATGCTGTCGTCAGTCACTGGGTAGAAAAGCACGACAATCAGCGTTAACATGCGACAGAATTTCACTATCCTCACGTGCTATACACACAATACCTGTAGCCGGAACTAATGGCCGGTGTAAGAAGAATTTTGATAAATATCTTACTTGTTTTTGTTTCCAACCTTCATATCTCTGGTTTGGCTATAGTTTTGTACATTTTGTATGTAAACGTCCTGGTTGGTAACTCCTTTATAGTTATAAACAGTAATGTGGTAAGTCGTAATATCAGTATGTCGTCAATTACTGGGTACAAAATCACAACAATCAGCATTAACATCCAGCAGTATTCCAATATCCTCACGTGCTTTACAGATAATACCTCTAGCCGGAACTATTGTCAATTGTAAGACGAATTTTGATAAATATCTTACTTGTTTTGTTATGTCGAACAAAGGTCTATTCGAATTGAATGTCACGTCGACTTATGTTTCCAATCTCTAAATCACTGGTTTGGCTAAACGTTTACCTTGCTTCCTTTTTACAAAATATTCCAATTCGGTAATAAATATATAATATCTCATAACAGTTCACGTCATTTAGCAAAAATGCATGACTCCTGATAATAGGTTAATACAGTTTGTTTGATTTACAAATTTTTAAATGAAGTGCTGTTGATGAGAACTTCAGCATGAATGAGTTGCCGTCATTGATAAATGTTGTAATCATCTGGTTAGAATAATTATATAGCAATGATTCATCCATTGTTTCCTAAATCTTAATCGATTGGATTTTTAAAGGAATGTTAATGTTCAGAATGAAGTATTGTCACGGAGAACATTCCAGATTAAAGTCACAGTAGAATTTTAGTGTGATGAATAGACATGCGATTCAAATATCACAACAAATGTTATTTGTTTATAATTAAGATTCAATAAAAAAAAAAAGATATGCACATTTTAATATAATTCCATGATTTTTTCAAATAATGTTGAACACAGTTTTGATTACATTGAGATAAGCCTGTCAGTCATAATTACCATATTTATTTTAACAACAAATATGCACCAAATAAACAGCTACTGCTACTTACCGGTCTACACCTTATATTTGAGTATTAACAATATAGATTATGTTGATAACTAACATTCGAACATTCTGACCAATGATAACAAAGGAGGTGGTCTTCTGCTGAGTTATAAATCGGGAAACCTCGAACAATTTCGTCATAGTTATCCGATCGAAAACCCGGGAGCAATTCCCAAAGCTGTGATATGAATTTTCGACCGACTGTTTGATTACACTGGGAAGAACAGCATCAAATAGTACTAAGTATATCATACACATATCTGTTTTTTTGTTGGTTTTTTTTTTTCGATTTTTTAAAAATTTAATGGAACATAGAGAGAAGAGCTTTGTGCATTAAAAGAGATACAATGCGATAAATGTACATGTACAATGTACGATACATAATGTGTTACGGTGTAATGATATACGTGTTTATATATGATCTGATATATTACATGATGTGTGTAAAGATACAAGAAATACAAATAATCTCCCTTTCTGTATTTCATAGCTTTCTCTACACAATATATATACTTATTACGAGTGTTCTCATATCAGGTGAGTCAATAAAGTCTGCTAATGAATTAAATTACGGAAGTTTTCGTCTCGATGTTATGTTACCTGTTTTCTTAATTAGTTTTATAAAATTTTATACAAATGACCATTGAAGATTTTGCATATAAAAAACCAAATGTGACGGCGATTGACAAAATGAGCCCAAATCCGGCGATTGTAAATTTAGAAAAAAGGACGTTACAAATATTGGCGCATTTTTAGTCGACATCAACACGTGTATTTGAGGAAATTGTCAACACCGCCTTTCATTAATATCTGCTCTTAGGTGCATGTAAAGAGAGATAGGCCTTATAAATAACAGCAGTTAATCATAGGGGGAGGGAACAAATGCCCCATGTCCATGTGATCATATAAGACATACCATTGATCAGTGAACAAATAATTTCTAGAAACTACCGAACATCCTATAATCCAACAAGCTAACGTCATATTCATTCAAAATCTCATATTTAATTTGTTCAACATGTCCAGCTTGTTGCATGATGCATAATAAAACAGTTCCGTTTTAATCGATAGAAGAAGTCAGGTGTTCCTATTACAAAAAAGTATGTTATATTAATAAATATCATGTCGTGTCTTAACAGAAAAAAAAACCAGTTGCATTAGGAAAGTTAACTAGTCTATAGCATATACCTGTTAAATGAATACTGCGTTGTATTTTTAACCGAGATACATCACCTGCATTTGAAGTAAAATCACTCTGCGCTAACTGATTTCTAATATGCAAATTAAATCATTATAAATAACATATATATTTCAAAACATGCTTAAATAGAGTTGGCAGCGGTGAACTGGCTAAATTTTCATAAGGGAATTAACCGAATACATTAACAAAATCGATCATATACCAATAACACTTTTAATGACAAGATGGACAAACGATCAACTAACAATTAATCTGTGTCTCTATGAATCATTTTCATGTGTTTATTCATTTGAAAACGCTAATGTCATTCAAGGTTTTATTTCACAAATATAACTACTTGGCAATGTCTTCCTTGTTCGCCTGTCTCCAACCCCACATGATGAAACATCGCATCGTTTCATGATGTTGTATAAACACTAATCTCTACAAGCGAAGGTAGTATTGATATATGTCCCTCTGTTACCTGACAAAGAAATAACTCAATATGAGTGACGCTTTACTAAATATATATAAGTATGCAAATATGGATGTGTTTGATACAATAACAAAAATGCAACCTACTTATATGTTACCAAATACAATTATTATATATGTATAGTATACATATATATAGTATAATATAAAAATAAATTTTATATTAATGGTACAGCCATACATTGTCGATGATGATTTGTAAATACTGATAATTTCATTGGTCGATTTCATCGTTTTTCAATCAATATGACATTATTCCTATTACAGTTAAATAGACATATTTAATAAAAAGGTTTTCTATCATTCTCGTAATCTTCCTAAAACGAATCAAATCACGTACCAGACGTAGTAGTATGAAGTTCTTCATAAACGTTTGGATTCGAACGTCCCTCCAACGACTCGTACTTTCTGTTATTACATGGAAATAGTTGTTAATTTATGGTTATCTAGTTTATCCGCAACAT
Organism: Pecten maximus; assembly: GCF_902652985.1. Taxonomy (NCBI): domain Eukaryota; kingdom Metazoa; phylum Mollusca; class Bivalvia; order Pectinida; family Pectinidae; genus Pecten; species Pecten maximus. The sequence goes on along the minus strand of NC_047027.1, from coordinate 27,693,937 downwards.
CAATGTTTAAACAGCATGATATAATATTTCTTAAAAATCACAGCGAATCATAAGCATTGATAATCTACCTACCCAGCATCTCCTTCATTGTCAGGATCAATTTGGTTAACTGGAAGACAAATAAAAAATCCGTAAATTCGTTAAATGAATAATAATGAAGCAGTTAGTACATTTAATTGCGAAATTTGTAGATATATAAAAATACAAACAAAATAGTATAAATCCTCTTCGCATATGCTTCCTTATAACATAACGTAAAAGCGCGGTCATAAAAATTCCGTAAAAAAATCTTGAAGACCAGATATTATAAATTTAAGAACTCAAATTTGGTCGCCTCCCGCCGTCAGTTTCTAGTACTGTTTATATATCATGTGATTATGTTTGAATAAATATATATATAATATGCATTAAAACCCGACTTTGTGACACTATGCCTTACCATGATGATGTCCTCCGATTTCAGAGTACACGGACGGCTTGGCAACCTCATTAGTATCAAGTTGTTGATATGGAGATCTGTATTATATATTAATCAAAAAATGTATAAAATACAGTTGTCATCGCGATACACTTATTCGAAAGATATACAAATAATAAAATTTAAAGCTGACACGGTCTATAGTTGTTAGCTTACCTTTCATTTTCGCTTTGAAGTCTGCCACCTTTAAGAAAGATTGGTAATATACACTTAAAACAAAAATACCTTTTCGCTTAAAAAAAATAAAAAAAAGCGAACAGAATAAACAGTTTGATTGTGCTTGGTTGTTCTTAGTTGTGCAATATATACTAAACCATTAAGACTCAAAGAAGCATTAACTGTTACAAACAATTGACAGAAACATTGTGTTAAATGTAAATATATGATGATAATATAAACATAATAAGTAGCGTATTAATTATCAGAAATTACCTCGATCCGAAAGTTGCACATCCTGGTATTCCTTCTGTTTTGGAAGCTGACGTGTTCTGCGACAATAAGGTAAACAAAAGATGGTATGACTAATCTTTCAAGGCACTCGCCTGGCTGTTTTTTAAACTATGTGATTATTCTAGAGGAAGCAGTTAGGAAAACATATAACCGATGACTGACCAGCATGGTTATTATCTATTTTTTAATGTTAATGTTTCCTTAATGAATCAAAGTAAACAGACGTGTATATAGGTAAGAGTCGTGGAAACGCAATTGGAGGATGAGGTCCCGAATAAACATGCTGATCTCTAAAAGTCGATAACAAACTAATTTGTATAGATGATTGAGGAGTTGATTGGGAAATGGTATTACTATTTATGGATTTGATGCATCGAAAATAAGTGATATGACCAATGAGTGGTTATCCATCTCACTTCTGTTTCGTCAGCACTGAAAACTTAATGTGTACGACGAAAAGGGATGCTCTAAACATTTTGGGAAAAATTGTTCTTTGAGGGGTATCGTTGGCTTGTTTTTGTTTAACGTCCTATTAACAGCCAGGGTATCATTTCTTTTTATAATTATGTGATAAGATGAAAAAATAAGTAAATAAACAAGCATCAAAATCGGCACTCGAAATACAGAATACTCGTCTAAATATATATCAATTGCATCTGCTTACCTATGACATAGTCTTCCATTTCCTGAAAAATAAGATAATCAGTAAACAATTCATGCATCTTAATATTTCACTATTTTAACGACTGTTTTGTAACTATTTTATTACATTAGTTCTGTGTAGATAAGTTACAGGTAGTTGAAACGACGATGCAGTTCACTTCATGAATACTTACGTCTGAAATAAATCTCGATTCCAACTGTGAACAATAGCGTGAGTACGCCAGTGACCGTCAGTACAACTCCAGTGACATACATACTGTCAGTTCCACTAGAACATGCTGTATCAAACAAAAGATTATATTTTCTTTCGATCAACATGCATTCACTCCTCTTTCAGGTTATCTCAAGAGCAACTCAGGACGATACGCGCACGAAGTTTTCGTCCCCGTTAAAAACACTTAGAAGCTAAGAAATGCAATTATCGAAATATACTTTGTTCAGTCAGTGATCTATTTGATACAATATACAAAAACGTACTAAGAAAACTGTGACCGTGTACAATATGTGATATAGTTACACATTTGTTTTAGTGTTTAGAACGTACTATAAAATGGCGAATCTGCTGTGGTATCTGCCAAATACTTACGCTCATGAACAGTACAGCCGACAGCATCTGTCGATGTTGTGTTTCCGTACTTATTGTACGCCACAACCTTAAAGAAATATACATGGCCTCCATCCAGATTGTCTATATTTTGACTATACACGTCACTTCCGTCTGTGTGTTTTGTAATCGTCACTGGATAAACTTCTTGTGAGTTAGAAGAAACCTGTCTGTGCTGAACATAACACGGTAATACTGAGAGTCCCCTCCGTCACTCCACGATACCTCAGCAGAACTGTCATCAGTACAGCCAATTAACAGACTGTTTGGGATTCCTGGGTTCACTGTTACATCGAAAAGAATGAAGAGGTGTTATACATGTTACCGTTTATCCATGTCATTTGCGTTATGTTACATGGACATAAAATGAATATTATCTAAACAAAATTGTTTACGCCATACATTATTCTATTCAGATGATGTCGCATTCTCATACTGACGTACTAACGTGAACTTCAAAGCAGAAAAAAATGTACTTTTAAATCCCGTATCTGAAATATAGTATCCTAAAACGAGATTTTGAAGAACTTGTTACATATTCTGCGAACCCTCTCCTTAAACACATCTTTTTTAAACATACGTTTGTTTTCCAAATTAGTATTCGATTTAACAAATGCAATGTGTTTTGATATACTTCCTAGGATATATTTTGCAAACGCAGTCTACAAAGGATAAACAAATTATTGCATTTTACTGCATAAAACTGCTAAATGTCAGTAGAATGCGGGTAAATGCTCTCAGATAAATATACTTAAAACTTGTTTTTAACATTAGGTAAACAGATAAATAGAATAAACTACCGTATAATACATCGGTGTTAGAGATTATGAGATTTGTTTACGTTTTTTGTCAATTATCGAAAAGATCAATAAAATAAGTGAACATAAAAAGTCACGATATGAACCTTCGAAATCCTATATTATAGAATGATTATTCGGATAGAAATAATTAAGATATTCAGGGATTGATATCGATTTCACTTGATATTTCCCTGACTTTTCATTAATATTGAGAAATCGGATATGTTTTTCGTGAAACTTTACAGCCGTTAGGAGTAAAATACTTACGTTTTTCACGAACTGTGAAACTAATCATGGCGCTTCCTTGTTTGTTTGTTGCCGTGACGTTATATAATCCAAACCACCTCTCTTGTAAACTGGTCCGAGTCAAAACTGATAAAGCTGTCGAATTACTCGCCTCAAACGTATTTTGTATAATAACGCCATTCATCCCGTCTCTAAGATCCGTTGCATCAAAAGATTTGTAGGGCTGGAAGGTCCAGGTGAAAGATGGCGCAGGGTTAGAGATGAATGTAGACGACAAAATAACGGTGTCTGACTGGGATAGAAAAAACGTCTGGTTTTGGTGGAGCATTTGATACGGACGTGGCTCATCTAAAATGAAAAAAAATGGTCAAATATAGAAACTGCATAATATGGTACACCATCCTATCAAATGTCCTAATAATACGTTACATGAATCCTAAAATAACACTGAGAGTATTTGTTGTTGAATTTTCTATTTTGCTGCATTACATAGCATTGTCACCTCGTTAAAACCGCCTATGCATCACATACGATATTTAATAAACTGGGCCATTAATCCTAAATTGGGACGCACACTATCCAGTATAAGATCATATTCTTATAGAATTAATAAACTTGACTCCAACGATTAAAAATGTTTTCAATTATTTAGAACGCCTATACTCTTTTTCATTAGTTCAATGTTTTGTTCATCATAAGAGCTCTCCACAATACATGTGTCGAAAATGTATAACCAGAAACTAACATTTCACAGTAACATTTATCACTTTAGTCGACTCCCCTCCAACATTCTATGCAGTACAACTGTACGTCCCGTGTTCTGATCTGTCCAGTTGTCCCAGTGACAACACAGGTGAGACAGTTAAGTTGGTGTTGTCCGGTCGTGTCCAGACAAAGGTACAGCCAGGTCTACAGTCCGCTGTACAGGTGATGTCCGGTAACGTGTCACCCTCTGTCCTGGTATACTTGGTCTCCTGTGGTGATAATACGAGCGAGAAACCAGGACCATCTGAATACATACAAGTCTTAGAATTGGTATTTTCTATATGTAAATCATTTTTCGCAATTACCACTCGATTGCTTTTCTCATTTTTAATGACTACCTTCGCTGAAATTTCAAAGGTGTTATAACTTGGATATTGTCAATATGATAAATGTAATCACTGTAACCAAAACTGCATTTTCCTCTGCAATTTGCATGTACTACCAATTGAAACGCGTTGACCAGCCTATAGAAAATGGACCATAATGCTTTTGTAAAAGTATCATTATTGCGATGAGGCCATGAAGATTCCGGGATGAATGCAATGGTTTCTTATGCGGTAGCAGTATCGACATGACATGTATTTGTATGACTCACTAAAGCGGCACTGCTATCTGTTGGAATTACATTCATATTATTGCATTACGCGTATTCTACATTTGGTTTTATTTATCATGCTTCTGCCGTGATACCTGTAATCACACAAAATAAATTCTATCTGTGTGAATAATAATTTCCTGATACACATATATAACAATTAGTCATTGTATACATGAACTTGCTATTATTAACAAGAATCTGTCCCAACAACTAGTGGGGTGACACCTAAAGGATGTCACAGATGGAATGAAGTGTAGTAAGGGGCGATAACTCATGTGTTTGTCATGAAACTGATAGCAGTTACAGGATTGGGGAGATTAACAGCATTTGGTTAGAGGCGACATAAATCAAGAAAATGTTTTTGAATCATTGAATGAAAAATTAGATTGAACAATGACTAATAGATGGATAATGTGGTGGGAGATTAGCCACTCGACAAACAACAATACACACCTGTACTTTGGTACATGTATCATTTAAATGTCCAGTGTTACCAGATGCGCCACGTGGAGGCTCTCCTTTTGCACCCTATGTTGGTGTATGTCTGTTGCGTGTCTGTACAGATCAGATACTACTATGCAACAATGTTTGACATCCAAAAACTGGAACAATGTATAAAGAGAATTGATCAAACTTAAAATGTTGATTCAATAAAATTATTATTTTGACAACAGTAAAGGTTGATTACTTGCAATTATTCTAGTGAATAGTCGTTGAAAGCATAAAAAATGCATATTCAACCGCAGTGATTTTCATTAAATGTGTTAATACCGAAAATCTCAGTCTGCAAGGTTCTACATAATAATCTTTATAATCCTGGTGTCATAGTAGTAACTCTGATCCGAAGTAGAAGTGAGTTTTGGATGCCATGTACTGTCTAAAGTGCATTATATGTAAATGAAAGTAAAATAAACCCCAATAATAACAACCCTAAGTAATACTGTAGTATCCATAAAAAATGATTTTGGCAACCTATATACCCCGAACACTCAAGCTCAGACCAAGTACCAAGTTTGAACACAATCGACCTGGTGGTTTTTGAAAAGCTGAAAAAAGTTATGCAGAGGCCACTGGGTGGCTATCTTGGGATTCATATCACTGACGACAACAAAAAGTATCAACGCATGGTCACCACCATGAAAGGTATACTTGTATCAATATTTAGGTCGAAGAAAAATCAGACCATTGGTTCTTGAAAAATTGGAAATATGAAAAGTTTAAGATAGATTGAAGTTGATAAGAACCGTTTACTTGAACTTTATGCTCAGGTGAGCATACCAACTGTTAGTATCTCCTTTCCTCTCCCCCCTGTCCTAGTGTTCCCCTAAATGGGATGCTGTAGGGGATTTATGGATACCTCTGATGTTGGATATATCTGCTGCCTGGTTTTATTGTCCGGTCCTGGGTAATGGTCATCAGCTCCTGGATGGGATGAATATTGCAATCAAATTTCATGTTGCAATATATCGTGATGTATATCAAAATTGTGACTGGTACTTCATTTAGAACAAAGTTGCATCATTCTGTATTTGATTTTAACTTCAAAATATAAATCAATTTCATTTTGTGTTTTACTTGTTACATTATGGTTACCAGAAATGGCATATTGCTTACCTCTAATATGTCTGCTGCTAGGTTTCATTATGGGCTCCAGGGTAATAGTCACCTGCTCCAAGATAATGTTAATTGTCTCCTGAACAATGGTCACCGTTTCCTGAAAATGATCACTGGTTTAAAGATTGATTTGAAAACACAAAAAAACACAAACAAAAAAACAGCCGTTGATGATGGGAGTACACTACAGTTATTTATGTTGTAGATTCTTAACATTAAAATATATTAAAGATAATTATAATTCAATTTGCTGATTTAAACTGCTGTACACAATCCTTGATGAAATCTCTCCCTTTTATTAGAAATTATTACACTACTATATCCGGCAGTTAAAAGAGAAAAACAGAAAAAACAAAACCTTGAGTCGATGAAAATGCTTGTTGCGAGCAAGTTTAACTTATTCCTAATAATTTATTCTTCTCCGTACAATCCCTGTGGAAACGCACTTTCATTAATGGATTGCTTTCTCGAAGAAATTATGCTACTGTATCAGCGAGTCAAGTTACAACACTTAGCTCTTGGATATTTGTCCTTGGTTCCTTGATAATGGTAACAGGCTCCGGGGCAATGGTCATGGACGCCAAGGTTATGGTCATGGGCTCCTTGATAATGTACATCGGCTCCTGGGTAATGTATCTAATGGAATAATCATTGCAATCCAATTGAATTTCATATTAAGATTCATCACAAGATATTGACATCGTTTTCTTTGAAATATTGTGAAAGATCACTCTTGAATAAAAGTTAATTTTCTGTCATAGCATTACGATCAATTATTTATCAATATAATGGAATTTGCTCACCTTTAATATGTATGCAGCAGTGTTTTATTGTTTGATCCAAGGTATCAGTAGACTTCTGGGTAATGGGCACTTTCTTTTATCGGGATTCAACAGGTGTGAAAATGTGCTGTTTTATAAGTCATTGTTCCATGTTGTTAGGTTGCTGTAATTACACTAGAATATCAAAGTTGTGTCAGCACTCCACTGGTCCACAACAATGCTGATAGAACTAGTGTTACATTAGTCCCTCTCCTTTGGAAATGTTGATGACTAAACCTGTCTTGCATCTGTTATCCAAATCGACAAAACTTTTGTGATTGTCTCTCTTGTACTGTATTTCCCACACAAGTAGTGGTCATTGGCTCCTAAGTAATGGTTGTAGGTTCCTGCGTGATGGTCTAAAGGTTCTCGGTTATGGTGGTAGTGTTCTGGGTAGTGGTGGTAGCTTTCTTGGTAATGGTATTAGTCTTTGGCTAATGGTGTTAGTCTTCTGGGTAATGGTTATAGGCTTCCAGGTATTGGTTGTAGTAACCTTGGTAAAGGTTGTAGGCTCCTGCGGGATGGACTTATGGTTCTGGGTTATGTTGATAGTGTTCTGGGTAATGGTTATAGGCTTCTAGGTATTGGTTGTAGTCTGCTGGGTAATGGCGGTAGTCTTCTGGGTAATTGTTGTAGCTTTCTGCATTATGGTCGTAGGGTTATGGTGGTAGGCTTCAGGGTAATGATTGTAGGCTCCTGATTAATGGCTGTAGGTTTCTGTGTAATAGGGCATAGGCTCCTGGGTAATAGTTGTAGGCGTTTAGGTTATAGCTGTAGGCTTGTGGTTAGTGGTCATAGGCTCCTCGGTAGTGGTTGTAGGTTCCTGCGTGATGGTCTAAGGGTTCTAGGTTCTGGTGGTTGTGTTCTGGGTAATAGTGGTAGGCTTCTGGGTAATTGTGGTAGGCTTCTGGGTAATGGGCATTTGTGCAAAACTTTTGTCCGGATTCAACAGGTGTGCAAATGTGCAGGCAAGTGTCAGTGTTCCATGTTGTTAGGTTGTTGTAATTGCACTAGAATATCAAAGTTGTGTCAGCACTCCACTGGTCCACAACAATGCTGATAGAACTAGTGTTACATTAGTCCCTCTCCTTTGGAAATGTTGATGACTAAACCTGTCTTGCATCTGTTATCCAAATCGACAAAACTTTTGTGATTGTCTCTCTTGTACTGTATTTCTCACACAAGTAGTGGTCATTGGCTCCTAAGTAATGGTTGTAGGTTCCTGCGTGATGGTCTAAAGGTTCTCGGTTATGGTGGTAGTGTTCTTGGTAGTGATGTTAGGCTTCTGGGTAATGGTAATAGTCTTTGGCTAATGATGTTAGTCTTCTGGGTAATGGTTATAGGCTTCTAGGTATTGGTGGTAGTCTTCTGGCTAATGGTTATAGACTAATAGGTATTGGCTGTAGTAACCTTGGTAAAAGTTTTAGGCTCCTTTCATGATGGGCTTATGGTTCTGGGTTATGTTGGTAGTGTTCTGGGTAATGGTTATAGGCTTCTAGGTATTGGTTGTAGTCTGCTTGGTAATTGTTATAGGCTTCTAGGTATTGGTTGTAGTCTGCTGGGTAATGGTTGTAGCGTTCTGCGTTATGGTCGTAGGGTAATGATGGTAGGCTTCTGGGTCATGATCGTAGGCTCCTGATTAATGGCTGTAGGTTTTTGTGTAATGGGCATAGGTTCCTTGGTAATAGTTTTAGGCTTTTAGGTAATTGCTGTAGGCTTCTGGTTAATGGTCATAGGCTCCTAGGTAATGGTGGTAGTGTTATGAGTAGTGGTGGTAGGCTTCTGGGTTATGGGCATTTGTTCAAAACTTTTGTCCGGATTCAACAGGTGTACAAATGTGCAGGCCAAAGTCAGTGTTCCATGTTGGTAGGTTACTGTAATTGCACTAGAACATCAAAGTTGTGTCAGCACTCCACTGGTCCACAACATTGCTGATAGAACTAGTGTTACATTAGTCCCTCTCGTTTGGAAACGATGACTAAACCTCTCTTGCATCTGTTATCCAACTCGACAAAACTTTTTTGAATGTCTCTCTTGTACTGCATTTCCCACACAAGTAGAGGTCATTGGCTCCTAAGTAATGGTTGTATGTTCCTGCGTGATGGTCTAAGGGTTCTCGGTTATGGTGGTAGTGTTCTGGGTAGTGGTGGTAGGCTTCTGGGTAATGGTGTTAGTCTTTGACTAATGATGGTAGGCTTCTGGGTAATGATCGTAGGCTCCTGATTAATGGCTGTAGGTTTTTGTGTAATGGGCATAGGCTCCTGGGTATTGGTTTTAGGCTTTTAGGTAATGGCTGTAGGCTTCTGGTAAATGGTCATAGGCTCATAGGTAGTGGTGGTAGTGTTCTGGGTAGTGGTGGTAGTAACCTTGGTAAAGGTTGTAGGCTCCTTTCATGATGGGCTTATGGTTCTGGGTTATGTTGGTAGTGTTCTGGGTAATGGTTATAGGCTTCTAGGTATTGGTTGTAGTAACCTTGGTAAAGTTTGTAGGCTCCTTTCGTGATGGGCTTATGGTTCTTGGTTATGTTGGTAGTGTTCTGAGTAATGGTTATAGGCTTCTAGGTATTGGTTGTAGTCTGCTGGGTAATGGTTATAGGCTTCTAGGTATTGGTTGTAATAACCTTGGTAAAGTTTGTAGGCTCCTTTCGTGATGGGCTTATAGTTCTGGGTTATGTTGGTAGTGTTCTGAGTAATTGTTATAGGCTTCTAGGTATTGGTTGTAGTCTGCTGGGTAATGGTTGTAGCGTTCTGTGTTATGGTCGTAGGGTAATGATGGTAGGCTTCAGGGTCATGATCGTAGGCTCCTGATTAATGGCTGTAGGTTTTTGTGTAATGGGCATAGGTTCCTTGGTAATAGTTTTAGGCTTTTAGGTAATGGTTGTAGGCTTCTGGTTAATGGTCATAGGCTCCTAGGTAATGGTGGTAGTGTTCTGAGTAGTGGTGGTAGGCTTCTGGGTTATGGGCATTTGTTCAAAACTTTTGTCCGGATTCAACAGGTGTGCAAATGTGCAGGCAAGTGTCAGTGTTCCATATTGTTAGGTTACTGTAATTGCACTAGAACATCAAAGTTGTGTCAGCACTCCACTGGTCCACAACATTGCTGATAGAACTAGTGTTACATTAGTCCCTCTCGTTTGGAAACGTTGATGACTAAACCTTTCTTGCATCTGTTATCCACTCGACAAAACTTTTTTGATTGTCTCTCTTGTACTGCATTTCCCACACAAGTAGAGGTCATTGGCTCCTAAGTAATGGTTGTATGTTCCTGCGTGATGGTCTAAGGGTTCTCGGTTATGGTGGTAGTGTTCTGGGTAGTGGTGGTAGGCTTCTGGGTAATGGTTATAGGCTATTAGGTATTGGCTGTAGTAACCTTGGTAAAAGTTGTAGGCTCCTTTCATGATGGGCTTATGGTTCTGGGTTATGTTGGTAGTGTTCTGGGTAATGGTTATAGGCTTCTAGGTATTGGTTGTAGTCTGCTGGGTAATGGTGGTAGGGTTCTGCGTTATGGTCGTAGGGTAATGATGGTAGGCTTCTGGGTTATGATCGTTGGCTCCTGATTAATGGCTGTAGGTTTTTGTGTAATGGGCATAGGCTCCTGGGTAATAGTTTTAGGCTTCTGGTTAATGGTCATAGGCTCCTAGGTAATGGTGGTAGTGTTCTGGGTAGTGGTGGTAGGCTTCTGGGTTATGGGCATTTGTTCAAAACTTTTGTCCGGATTCAACAGGTGTGCAAATGTGCAGGCAAGTGTCAGTGTTCCATATTGTTAGGTTACTGTAATTGCACTAGAATATCAAAGTTGTGTCAGCACTCCACTGGTCCACAACATTGCTGATAGAACTAGTGTTACATTAGTCCCTCTCGTTTGGAAACGTTGATGACTAAACCTTTCTTGCATCTGTTATCCAACTCGACAAAACTTTTTTTTTGATTGTCTCTCTTGTACTGCATTTCCCACACAAGTAGAGGTCATTGGCTCCTAAGTAATGGTTGTATGTTCCTGCGTGATGGTCTAAGGGTTCTCGGTTATGGTGGTAGTGTTCTGGGTAGTGGTGGTAGGCTCCTGGGTAATGGTTATAGGCTATTAGGTATTGGCTGTAGTAACCTTGGTAAAAGTTGTAGGCTCCTTTCATGATGGGCTTATGGTTCTGGGTAATGGTTATAGGCTTCTAGGTATTGTTTTAGTCTGCTGGGTAATGGTGGTAGTTTTCTAGGTATTGGTTGTAGTCTGCTGGGTAATGGTGGTAGGGTTCTGCGTTATGGTCGTAGGGTAATGATGGTAGGCTTCTGGGTAATGATCGTTGGCTCCTGATTAATGGCTGTAGGTTTTTGTGTAATGGGCATAGGCTCCTGGGTAATAGTTTTAAGCTTCTGGTTAATGGTCATAGGCTCCTAGGTAGTGGTGGTAGTGTTCTGGGTAGTGGTTGTAGGCATCTGGGTTATGGGCATTTGTTCAAAACTTTTGTCCGGATTCAACAGGTGTGCAAATGTGCAGGCAAGTGTCAGTGTTCCATGTTGGTAGGTTACTGTAATTGCACTAGAACATCAAAGTTGTGTCAGCACTCCACTGGTCCACAACATTGCTGATAGAACTAGTGTTACATTAGTCCCTCTCGTTTGGAAACGTTGATGACTAAACCTCTCTTGCATCTGTTATCCAACTCGACAAAACTTTTTTGAATGTCTCTCTTGTACTGCATTTCCCACACAAGTAGAGGTCATTGGCTCCTAAGTAATGGTTGTATGTTCCTGCGTGATGGTCTAAGGATCTCGGTTATGGCGGTAGTGTAGTAACCTTGGTAAAGTTTGTAGGCTCCTTTCGTGATGGGCTTATGGTTCTGGGTTATGTTGGTAGTGTTCTGAGTAATGGTTATAGGCTTCTAGGTATTGGTTGTAGTCTGCTGGGTAATGGTTGTAGCGTTCTGCGTTATGGTTGTAGGGTAATGATGGTAGGCTTCTGGGTCATGATCGTAGGCTCCTGATTAATGGCTGTAGGTTTTTGTGTAATGGGCATAGGTTCCTTGGTAATAGTTTTAGGCTTTTAGGTAATGGCTGTAGGCTTCTGGTTAATGGTCATAGGCTCCTAGGTAATGGTGGTAGTGTTCTGAGTAGTGGTGGTAGGCTTCTGGGTTATGGGCATTTGTTCAAAACTTTTGTCCGGATTCAACAGCTGTGCAAATGTGCAGGCAAGTGTCAGTGTTCCATATTGCTAGGTTACTGTAATTGCACTAGAATATCAAAGTTGTGTCAGCACTCCACTGGTCCACAACATTGCTGATAGAACTAGTGTTACATTAGTCCCTCTCGTTTGGAAACGTTGATGACTAAACCTTTCTTGCATCTGTTATCCAACTCGACAAAACTTTTTTGATTGTCTCTCTTGTACTGCATTTCCCACACAAGTAGAGGTCATTGGCTCCTAAGTAATGGTTGTATGTTCCTGCGTGATGGTCTAAGGGTTCTCGGTTATGGTGGTAGTGTTCTGGGTAGTGGTGGTAGGCTCCTGGGTTCTGGTTATAGGCTATTAGGTATTGGCTGTAGTAACCTTGGTAAAAGTTGTAGGCTCCTTTCATGATGGGCTTATGGTTCTGGGTAATGGTTATAGGCTTCTAGGTATTGTTTTAGTCTGCTGGGTAATGGTGGTAGTTTTCTAGGTATTGGTTGTAGTCTGCTGGGTAATGGTGGTAGGGTTCTGCGTTATGGTCGTAGGGTAATGATGGTAGGCTTCTGGGTAATGATCGTTGGCTCCTGATTAATGGCTGTAGGTTTTTGTGTAATGGGCATAGGCTCCTGGGTAATAGTTTTAGGCTTCTGGTTAATGGTCATAGGCTCCTAGGTAATGGTGGTAGTGTTCTGGGTAGTGGTGGTAGGCTTCTGGGTTATGGGCATTTGTTCAAAACTTTTGTCCGGATTCAACAGGTGTGCAAATGTGCAGGCAAGTGTCAGTGTTCCATATTGTTAGGTTACTGTAATTGCACTAGAATATCAAAGTTGTGTCAGCACTCCACTGGTCCACAACATTGCTGATAGAACTAGTGTTACATTAGTCCCTCTCGTTTGGAAACGTTGATGACTAAACCTCTCTTGCATCTGTTATCCAACTCGACAAAACTTTTTTGAATGTCTCTCTTGTACTGCATTTCCCACACAAGTAGTGGTCATTGGCTCCTAAGTAATTGTTGTATGTTCCTGCCTGATGGTCTAAGGGTTCTCGGTTATGGTGGTAGTGTTCTGGGTTGCGGTGGTAGGCTTCTGGGTAATGGTGTTAGTCTTTGACTAATGATGGTAGGCTTCTGGGTAATGATCGTAGGGTCCTGATTAATGGCTGTAGGTTTTTGTGTAATGGGCATAGGCTCCTGGGTATTGGTTTCAGGCTTTTAGGTAATGGCTGTAGGCTTGTGGTTAATGGTCATAGGCTCATAGGTAGTGGTGGTAGTGTTCTGGGTAGTGGTGGTAGGCTTCTAGGTTATGGGCATTTGTTCAAAACTTTTGTCCGGATTCAACAGCTTTGCAAATGTGCAGGCAAGTGTCAGTGTTCCATGTTGTTAGGTTACTGTAATTGCACTAGAACATCAAAGTTGTGTCAGCACTCCACTGGTCCACAACATTGCTGATAGAACTAGTGTTACATTAGTCCCTCTCGTTTGGAAACGTTGATGACTAAACCTTTCTTGCATCTGTTATCCAACTCGACAAAACTTTTTTTTTGATTGTCTCTCTTGTACTGCATTTCCCACACAAGTAGAGGTCATTGGCTCCTAAGTAATGGTTGTATGTTCCTGCGTGATGGTCTAAGGGTTCTCGGTTATGGTGGTAGTGTTCTGGGTAGTGGTGGTAGGCTCCTGGGTTCTGGTTATAGGCTATTAGGTATTGGCTGTAGTAACCTTGGTAAAAGTTGTAGGCTCCTTTCATGATGGGCTTATGGTTCTGGGTAATGGTTATAGGGAACAACCAACCAATTGAAAAAATATATTTTTGAAACAGCCCCTGTGTATAGAACGTTGAGCCAAGGATAAAATGTCTGGCAGCCACTGATTGGCCAGTATGTTATGAAGTGAGAAAATAGATATGTAGCCCGATAGGTAACTATCAATAAGAAATGTTGATATAAATTTCTTAAGTCCGATTGGTTTTTTTCCCAAAAGTTCACGTAATAATAGTAAACAGGTAAACATTTAAGATTTTTGAGAATTTTTACTGCGAAATTCACCTATTTTCAAAATGGCTACCCTGGAGAAAATTTGAGCTGAAGGACCCAACTTTTTTTTTTGATTAGGTGTTATATCAGACCCTAAACTTTTGTTATAAACCATAATCGTCATATTTAATTCAAGCATTTGAATGAAATTATCCAAAACGTTAACACTAAGGTCTATGGGAAAACAATTGGTTGGTTGGTCTCTACATATAGCTACCGCATATGACATTTTGTGCCATCTAGCGTCCCTGGAAACCAGATGATGGGACCGACTAACACATTTTCGGACGGGATTCTCATCTTGGAGGCATTGTAGCAGAATTTAGAGAGAAATTGAGATTCAGGGGGGATTGATGATGAAAATATGACACATGTAGTGTTACAAGGAGGACCATAGACCGGACAGATACGGACATACATTCTATATTTCAATGGTAGCGGTATATATCGTGGCTCGGGGTACGGTTGGATGCTGGTTGTACTGCTGGCACTACCCCGGTTCGATGTGTGGGTGTGTGTCTGGTTGTTCTGTTGTCACTACCCCGATTCGGTATTCGGTGATGTGTTTGGTTGTTCTGTTGTCACTACCCCAGTTCAGTGTTTGGTGATATATCTGGTTATTTTTTGTTGTCACTTGCCCGGTTCCATGTTCTGTGTCTGTGTTTCGACTCTTTTATCTAAATAATGGCTCTACTCCTAATTTTTTTTCTCGTTCGACCTTTTTTTCTTCATTTTTCACAAAAAGACCAGAAATTAGGGGGTGGAGGAGATAACATTGAGTTATCTCCCCCTGATCTTTATTCTATATCTTATTTGTTTATATTTCTGAGTAGCACGATTTCTATACTTGGCTATTAACCAAAAGCCATCCCTTTAAATTCAAAGCTTATCAAGATATTAAAATTTACATTTCAAAATTAACTCAATTTTAATGTGGTTTTCTCTTAAGAATTTCATATCCGGTACCAATAGAAGGAACAACCTACCAGCCTAAGACTTGCAGTCAGGCACTGCATATTTTGATAGCATAGCCTATGGTTCTATCCTGTTCCAGAAAAGTTATATTTGAAAAATGTTAAAGATGCTATAGGGAACAACCAACCAATTGAAAAAATATATTTTTGAAACAGCCCCTGTGTATAGAACGTTGAGCCAAGGATAAAATGTCTGGCAGCCACTGATTGGCCAGTATGTTATGAAGTGAGAAAATAGATATGTAGCCCGATAGGTAACTATCAATAAGAAATGTTGATATAAATTTCTTAAGTCCGATTGGTTTTTTTCCCAAAAGTTCACGTAATAATAGTAAACAGGTAAACATTTAAGATTTTTGAGAATTTTTACTGCGAAATTCACCTATTTTCAAAATGGCTACCCTGGAGAAAATTTGAGCTGAAGGACCAAACTTTTTTTTTTGATTAGGTGTTATATCAGACCCTAAACTTTTGTTATAAACCATAATCGTCATATTTAATTCAAGCATTTGAATGAAATTATCCAAAACGTTAACACTAAGGTCTATGGGAAAACAATTGGTTGGTTGGTCTCTACAGGCTTCTAGGTATTGTTTTAGTCTGCTGGGTAATGGTGGTAGTTTTCTAGGTATTGGTTGTAGTCTGCTGGGTAATGGTGGTAGGGTTCTGCGTTATGGTCGTAGGGTAATGATGGTAGGCTTCTGGGTAATGATCGTTGGCTCCTGATTAATGGCTGTAGGTTTTTGTGTAATGGGCATAGGCTCCTGGGTAATAGTTTTAAGCTTCTGGTTAATGGTCATAGGCTCCTAGGTAGTGGTGGTAGTGTTCTGGGTAGTGGTTGTAGGCATCTGGGTTATGGGCATTTGTTCAAAACTTTTGTCCGGATTCAACAGGTGTGCAAATGTGCAGGCAAGTGTCAGTGTTCCATGTTGGTAGGTTACTGTAATTGCACTAGAACATCAAAGTTGTGTCAGCACTCCACTGGTCCACAACATTGCTGATAGAACTAGTGTTACATTAGTCCCTCTCGTTTGGAAACGTTGATGACTAAACCTCTCTTGCATCTGTTATCCAACTCGACAAAACTTTTTTGAATGTCTCTCTTGTACTGCATTTCCCACACAAGTAGAGGTCATTGGCTCCTAAGTAATGGTTGTATGTTCCTGCGTGATGGTCTAAGGATCTCGGTTATGGTGGTAGTGTAGTAACCTTGGTAAAGTTTGTAGGCTCCTTTCGTGATGGGCTTATGGTTCTGGGTTATGTTGGTAGTGTTCTGAGTAATGGTTATAGGCTTCTAGGTATTGGTTGTAGTCTGCTGGGTAATGGTTGTAGCGTTCTGCGTTATGGTTGTAGGGTAATGATGGTAGGCTTCTGGGTCATGATCGTAGGCTCCTGATTAATGGCTGTAGGTTTTTGTGTAATGGGCATAGGTTCCTTGGTAATAGTTTTAGGCTTTTAGGTAATGGCTGTAGGCTTCTGGTTAATGGTCATAGGCTCCTAGGTAATGGTGGTAGTGTTCTGAGTAGTGGTGGTAGGCTTCTGGGTTATGGGCATTTGTTCAAAACTTTTGTCCGGATTCAACAGCTGTGCAAATGTGCAGGCAAGTGTCAGTGTTCCATATTGCTAGGTTACTGTAATTGCACTAGAATATCAAAGTTGTGTCAGCACTCCACTGGTCCACAACATTGCTGATAGAACTAGTGTTACATTAGTCCCTCTCGTTTGGAAACGTTGATGACTAAACCTTTCTTGCATCTGTTATCCAACTCGACAAAACTTTTTTGATTGTCTCTCTTGTACTGCATTTCCCACACAAGTAGAGGTCATTGGCTCCTAAGTAATGGTTGTATGTTCCTGCGTGATGGTCTAAGGGTTCTCGGTTATGGTGGTAGTGTTCTGGGTAGTGGTGGTAGGCTTCTGGGTAATGGTTATAGGCTATTAGGTATTGGCTGTAGTAACCTTGGTAAAAGTTGTAGGCTCCTTTCATGATGGGCTTATGGTTCTGGGTTATGTTGGTAGTGTTCTGGGTAATGGTTATAGGCTTCTAGGTATTGGTTGTAGTCTGCTGGGTAATGGTGGTAGGGTTCTGCGTTATGGTCGTAGGGTAATGATGGTAGGCTTCTGGGTAATGATCGTTGGCTCCTGATTAATGGCTGTAGGTTTTTGTGTAATGGGCATAGGCTCCTGGGTAATAGTTTTAGGCTTCTGGTTAATGGTCATAGGCTCCTAGGTAATGGTGGTAGTGTTCTGGGTAGTGGTGGTAGGCTTCTGGGTTATGGGCATTTGTTCAAAACTTTTGTCCGGATTCAACAGGTGTGCAAATGTGCAGGCAAGTGTCAGTGTTCCATATTGTTAGGTTACTGTAATTGCACTAGAATATCAAAGTTGTGTCAGCACTCCACTGGTCCACGACATTGCTGATAGAACTAGTGTTACATTAGTCCCTCTCGTTTGGAAACGTTGATGACTAAACCTCTCTTGCATCTGTTATCCAACTCGACAAAACTTTTTTGAATGTCTCTCTTGTACTGCATTTCCCACACAAGTAGTGGTCATTGGCTCCTAAGTAATTGTTGTATGTTCCTGCCTGATGGTCTAAGGGTTCTCGGTTATGGTGGTAGTGTTCTGGGTTGCGGTGGTAGGCTTCTGGGTAATGGTGTTAGTCTTTGACTAATGATGGTAGGCTTCTGGGTAATGATCGTAGGGTCCTGATTAATGGCTGTAGGTTTTTGTGTAATGGGCATAGGCTCCTGGGTATTGGTTTCAGGCTTTTAGGTAATGGCTGTAGGCTTGTGGTTAATGGTCATAGGCTCATAGGTAGTGGTGGTAGTGTTCTGGGTAGTGGTGGTAGGCTTCTAGGTTATGGGCATTTGTTCAAAACTTTTGTCCGGATTCAACAGCTTTGCAAATGTGCAGGCAAGTGTCAGTGTTCCATGTTGTTAGGTTACTGTAATTGCACTAGAACATCAAAGTTGTGTCAGCACTCCACTGGTCCACAACATTGCTGATAGAACTAGTGTTACATTAGTCCCTCTCGTTTGGAAACGTTGATGACTAAACCTTTCTTGCATCTGTTATCCAACTCGACAAAACTTTTTTTTTGATTGTCTCTCTTGTACTGCATTTCCCACACAAGTAGAGGTCATTGGCTCCTAAGTAATGGTTGTATGTTCCTGCGTGATGGTCTAAGGGTTCTCGGTTATGGTGGTAGTGTTCTGGGTAGTGGTGGTAGGCTCCTGGGTTCTGGTTATAGGCTATTAGGTATTGGCTGTAGTAACCTTGGTAAAAGTTGTAGGCTCCTTTCATGATGGGCTTATGGTTCTGGGTAATGGTTATAGGCTTCTAGGTATTGTTTTAGTCTGCTGGGTAATGGTGGTAGTTTTCTAGGTATTGGTTGTAGTCTGCTGGGTAATGGTGGTAGGGTTCTGCGTTATGGTCGTAGGGTAATGATGGTAGGCTTCTGGGTAATGATCGTTGGCTCCTGATTAATGGCTGTAGGTTTTTGTGTAATGGGCATAGGCTCCTGGGTAATAGTTTTAAGCTTCTGGTTAATGGTCATAGGCTCCTAGGTAGTGGTGGTAGTGTTCTGGGTAGTGGTTGTAGGCATCTGGGTTATGGGCATTTGTTCAAAACTTTTGTCCGGATTCAACAGGTGTGCAAATGTGCAGGCAAGTGTCAGTGTTCCATGTTGGTAGGTTACTGTAATTGCACTAGAACATCAAAGTTGTGTCAGCACTCCACTGGTCCACAACATTGCTGATAGAACTAGTGTTACATTAGTCCCTCTCGTTTGGAAACGTTGATGACTAAACCTCTCTTGCATCTGTTATCCAACTCGACAAAACTTTTTTGAATGTCTCTCTTGTACTGCATTTCCCACACAAGTAGAGGTCATTGGCTCCTAAGTAATGGTTGTATGTTCCTGCGTGATGGTCTAAGGATCTCGGTTATGGTGGTAGTGTAGTAACCTTGGTAAAGTTTGTAGGCTCCTTTCGTGATGGGCTTATGGTTCTGGGTTATGTTGGTAGTGTTCTGAGTAATGGTTATAGGCTTCTAGGTATTGGTTGTAGTCTGCTGGGTAATGGTTGTAGCGTTCTGCGTTATGGTTGTAGGGTAATGATGGTAGGCTTCTGGGTCATGATCGTAGGCTCCTGATTAATGGCTGTAGGTTTTTGTGTAATGGGCATAGGTTCCTTGGTAATAGTTTTAGGCTTTTAGGTAATGGCTGTAGGCTTCTGGTTAATGGTCATAGGCTCCTAGGTAATGGTGGTAGTGTTCTGAGTAGTGGTGGTAGGCTTCTGGGTTATGGGCATTTGTTCAAAACTTTTGTCCGGATTCAACAGCTGTGCAAATGTGCAGGCAAGTGTCAGTGTTCCATATTGCTAGGTTACTGTAATTGCACTAGAATATCAAAGTTGTGTCAGCACTCCACTGGTCCACAACATTGCTGATAGAACTAGTGTTACATTAGTCCCTCTCGTTTGGAAACGTTGATGACTAAACCTTTCTTGCATCTGTTATCCAACTCGACAAAACTTTTTTGATTGTCTCTCTTGTACTGCATTTCCCACACAAGTAGAGGTCATTGGCTCCTAAGTAATGGTTGTATGTTCCTGCGTGATGGTCTAAGGGTTCTCGGTTATGGTGGTAGTGTTCTGGGTAGTGGTGGTAGGCTTCTGGGTAATGGTTATAGGCTATTAGGTATTGGCTGTAGTAACCTTGGTAAAAGTTGTAGGCTCCTTTCATGATGGGCTTATGGTTCTGGGTTATGTTGGTAGTGTTCTGGGTAATGGTTATAGGCTTCTAGGTATTGGTTGTAGTCTGCTGGGTAATGGTTATAGGCTTCTAGGTATTGGTTGTAGTCTGCTGGGTAATGGTGGTAGGGTTCTGCGTTATGGTCGTAGGGTAATGATGGTAGGCTTCTGGGTAATGATCGTTGGCTCCTGATTAATGGCTGTAGGTTTTTGTGTAATGGGCATAGGCTCCTGGGTAATAGTTTTAGGCTTCTGGTTAATGGTCATAGGCTCCTAGGTAATGGTGGTAGTGTTCTGGGTAGTGGTGGTAGGCTTCTGGGTTATGGGCATTTGTTCAAAACTTTTGTCCGGATTCAACAGGTGTGCAAATGTGCAGGCAAGTGTCAGTGTTCCATATTGTTAGGTTACTGTAATTGCACTAGAATATCAAAGTTGTGTCAGCACTCCACTGGTCCACAACATTGCTGATAGAACTAGTGTTACATTAGTCCCTCTCGTTTGGAAACGTTGATGACTAAACCTCTCTTGCATCTGTTATCCAACTCGACAAAACTTTTTTGAATGTCTCTCTTGTACTGCATTTCCCACACAAGTAGTGGTCATTGGCTCCTAAGTAATTGTTGTATGTTCCTGCCTGATGGTCTAAGGGTTCTCGGTTATGGTGGTAGTGTTCTGGGTTGCGGTGGTAGGCTTCTGGGTAATGGTGTTAGTCTTTGACTAATGATGGTAGGCTTCTGGGTAATGATCGTAGGGTCCTGATTAATGGCTGTGGGTTTTTGTGTAATGGGCATAGGCTCCTGGGTATTGGTTTCAGGCTTTTAGGTAATGGCTGTAGGCTTGTGGTTAATGGTCATAGGCTCATAGGTAGTGGTGGTAGTGTTCTGGGTAGTGGTGGTAGGCTTCTAGGTTATGGGCATTTGTTCAAAACTTTTGTCCGGATTCAACAGCTTTGCAAATGTGCAGGCAAGTGTCAGTGTTCCATGTTGTTAGGTTACTGTAATTGCACTAGACCATCAAAGTTGTGTCAGCACTCCACTGGTCCACAACATTGCTGATAGAACTAGTGTTACATTAGTCCCTCTCGTTTGGAAACGTTGATGACTAAACCTTTCTTGCATCTGTTATCCAACTCGACAAAACTTTTTTTTGATTGTCTCTCTTGTACTGCATTTCCCACACAAGTAGAGGTCATTGGCTCCTAAGTAATGGTTGTATGTTCCTGCGTGATGGTCTAAGGGTTCTCGGTTATGGTGGTAGTGTTCTGGGTAGTGGTGGTAGGCTCCTGGGTTCTGGTTATAGGCTATTAGGTATTGGCTGTAGTAACCTTGGTAAAAGTTGTAGGCTCCTTTCATGATGGGCTTATGGTTCTGGGTAATGGTTATAGGCTTCTAGGTATTGTTTTAGTCTGCTGGGTAATGGTGGTAGTTTTCTAGGTATTGGTTGTAGTCTGCTGGGTAATGGTGGTAGGGTTCTGCGTTATGGTCGTAGGGTAATGATGGTAGGCTTCTGGGTAATGATCGTTGGCTCCTGATTAATGGCTGTAGGTTTTTGTGTAATGGGCATAGGCTCCTGGGTAATAGTTTTAAGCTTCTGGTTAATGGTCATAGGCTCCTAGGTAGTGGTGGTAGTGTTCTGGGTAGTGGTTGTAGGCATCTGGGTTATGGGCATTTGTTCAAAACTTTTGTCCGGATTCAACAGGTGTGCAAATGTGCAGGCAAGTGTCAGTGTTCCATGTTGGTAGGTTACTGTAATTGCACTAGAACATCAAAGTTGTGTCAGCACTCCACTGGTCCACAACATTGCTGATAGAACTAGTGTTACATTAGTCCCTCTCGTTTGGAAACGTTGATGACTAAACCTCTCTTGCATCTGTTATCCAACTCGACAAAACTTTTTTGAATGTCTCTCTTGTACTGCATTTCCCACACAAGTAGAGGTCATTGGCTCCTAAGTAATGGTTGTATGTTCCTGCGTGATGGTCTAAGGATCTCGGTTATGGTGGTAGTGTAGTAACCTTGGTAAAGTTTGTAGGCTCCTTTCGTGATGGGCTTATGGTTCTGGGTTATGTTGGTAGTGTTCTGAGTAATGGTTATAGGCTTCTAGGTATTGGTTGTAGTCTGCTGGGTAATGGTTGTAGCGTTCTGCGTTATGGTTGTAGGGTAATGATGGTAGGCTTCTGGGTCATGATCGTAGGCTCCTGATTAATGGCTGTAGGTTTTTGTGTAATGGGCATAGGTTCCTTGGTAATAGTTTTAGGCTTTTAGGTAATGGCTGTAGGCTTCTGGTTAATGGTCATAGGCTCCTAGGTAATGGTGGTAGTGTTCTGAGTAGTGGTGGTAGGCTTCTGGGTTATGGGCATTTGTTCAAAACTTTTGTCCGGATTCAACAGGTGTGCAAATGTGCAGGCAAGTGTCAGTGTTCCATATTGCTAGGTTACTGTAATTGCACTAGAATATCAAAGTTGTGTCAGCACTCCACTGGTCCACAACATTGCTGATAGAACTAGTGTTACATTAGTCCCTCTCGTTTGGAAACGTTGATGACTAAACCTCTCTTGCATCTGTTATCCAAATGAAAAAAACTTTTGTGATTGTCTTTCTTGTGCTACATTTCCTTGACAGGTAATGGTCAATCGCTCCTGGTAATGATTGTAGGGTTCTGGGTTATGGTCGTAGGCTGGCAGAAGGTGGTAGGCTCCTACGTAATGGTTGTAGGCTCCTACTCAATGGTCGTAGTCTCCTGCATGATGGGCTTGGGTTATGATCGTAGACTCCTAATGGTAGTAGACTCCTGTGTAATCATTGTAGGCTCATGGTTAATGGTTGCTGGCTCTGAAATAATCATTGTAGGCTCATGGATAATAGTTGTTGGCTCTTGGATAATGGTTGCTGGCTATTGGATAATGGTTGTTGTTTCCTGGAAAATAAGATAGGGAAAGTTAATGCCATCTGCTTAAATATTTCGAAACTTCTGATATTGCAATGTTTTCTTTAAAATATTGTGAGAAATCGGAGGTTAAACTTGAATTTGCGGAATCTTGCCTATTATGAAATTGAGGAGAAATGAAATGCCAATGTTTTGATCCATTCTTTAAACTTGAACATTTTGCAGCTATTTTTTGCTATAATTCTTAAATATTTTATGAAACTTTGGGTGATATCCTCTGTTTTGGAGAATTTTCCACTGGCCTAGATTTTTCTCTGGAAATTGATTTGAATTGATAAAGGTTGTATACAATGTAAATTTGATTTGAATACATGTTTAATGTGTGTTTACTTTTTGCCCTGTATTATGTCCATCAAATATATTAGAATAGCAATCCTATTGCTCACCTCCGATACTGCTGATGTTTTCCCCTTTTGTTGGTCCCTGGATATTGGTCGTAGTCTCATGGATAATGGTTGAAGGCTCATCGATACTGTAAAGTGCTTTCATTTTGGGCAGTGTGAAAATCGAACATTTTTGTGCCGGGAGCTGATTTGCAGTGTCTCCCTACACCAGTTTCCAAAAAACTAGGATCAAGGGGAACGAACCTACATATGAAATTTGAGAAAGATCCTCGCAGTACTTTTTGAGAAATAGCGATAACAAACTTCAATTGTCAAAATCTAAGATGGCTGTCTGTCGGCCATGTTGTTTTACCACTGGTCCAAAAATGAAATGAGCAAACAAGGGACCAAGGTCACCCTACATATGAAATTTCAGGAAGATCCCTTCAGTACTTTCTGAGAAATAGTGGGAACAAACTTCAATCATCAAAATCCAAGATGGCTGCCTTTGACCATGTTGTTTTCTGAATGGTCCGAAAATGCAATATGCACAAGTTGGGATCAAGGGGAACTTACATATGAAATGTGAGAAAGATTCCTTCGGTACTTTTTGAGAATTAGCGATAACAAACTTCAATTGTCACAATCCAAGATGGCTGTTTGTCTGCCATGTTGTTTTACGACTTGTCCGAAAATAAAATGTGCAAACTAGAGACCATGAGCACACTACATGTGAAATTTCAGAAGGATCCCTTCAGTACCTTCTGAGAAATAGTGATAACAAACTTCAATCGTCAAAATCCAAGATGGCTGCCTGTCGGCTATGTTGTTTTTTGACTGGTCCGAAAATGCAATATGCATAAGTTGGGATCAAGGGGAACTTAGGATCAAGGGGAACTTACATATGAAATGCGAGAAAGATTCCTGCGGCACTTTTTGAGAAATAGCGATAACAAACTTAAAATGTTAAAATCCAAGATGGCAGTCTGTCGGCCATGTTCATTTTCGATTGCTCCCAAAATGGAAAATGCATAGCTAGGGATCAAGGATAACCTGCATGTGAAATTTGATAAAGATCCCTTCTGTACTTTCTGAGATTTAGCGATAACAAACTTCAAATGTCATCATCAGATTGTGACCTAATAATCTAACAGCAGACATTTCTACCCTTGGTAACGCGGTCCCACATTACTACACACTGTGATAAGACTGATGTTGTCATTGCTTGTGCTTTTAAGCATACTGAATGCAAATATAGCAAACTTTATACCCTCACGAAATAACAGCACTTTACAGTAATGGTCGTAGGCTCCTTGACGATTGCTGTAGGCTCCTGGATAATGGTAGTTGGGTCCTGAAAAATAACACAATGAAAGTTAATGCAATCTTTCGTATTATGTCAGATATTGCAATGTTTTCTTAAAAATATTGTGATTGATTAATTTATTTACAATTGATCAAGGTTTTATATAAATTTGAGTTTGATTTAAATACAAGTATATTATTTGTTTATTTTTTCTTAATATTATGTCCATCAAAATCTATTGGAAAAGCAATCCTATTGCTCACCTTGGATACTGTTGTGGTATTTTATTTTTTTGGTCCATGGATAATGTCATTTGGTCCTCTAATATGTCTACTGCCAGTTTACATCGTGAGTTCCTGGGTAATGCTCCTTCGTTCAAAATTTGAATCCGGAATTTACAGATGTAGAAATGTGCTGACATAGAAGTCATTAATCCATGTTGTTAGGTTACTGTATTTGCACTAGAACATCAAAGTTGTGTCAGCACTCCACTGGTCCACAACAATGCTGATAGAACTAGTGTTACATTAGTCCCTCTCCATATGAAACATTGATGACTGCACTTAACTGCCATGTTGCATGTGTAAAACGATTGCACAAAAAATCTGTGATGACCTGTTGTGAAGCACGTAATTCTTGCACAAAATCACTACCCGGTACTACACTCGTACAGGAGCACTGTTGCATTTTCTTGAAGCGGTGTTCTGACCCTGTTCATTGCTTCGTAGTTTTTTCCTCTGCCTTCTAGTGTGCCATTGCAGTTCTGGACCTTTTCATCACTGTAGTATACAAAGTGATTGGAGGCAGTACTTCCAACCGCAGTATAGTGATGCGGATGAAAGTTGATGGCTGCTCTGAAGTCCATGGTGAGGTTATTGACAATGATTTGATGGTCAACTTGAGTTTTCTTCACTCCATCACGCTGAACATTAATAATGAAAAGTTGAGGAGCTCTTACTATTTCAAGTAGAATACTATGCTGGGTTTGTCCACAGTTTGTACATTTCAACATTTGATCTTCTGGTGTAAGCCATTTGTCAATTCCCTCTTGTATACGGATTTCACTGCCTTCAAATTGTGCTAAGTGCATGTGGCATCTGAAAGCAGTGGGTTGACCATCTTCTCTGATCCTTGATGTTCCGCAACGTTGGCATGTTCTCGTCCTTTTGCGAATTCCTTTGTGAATGTTACATCCAAGAGTCTGATCAAGCCTTTCGAGCAGTTTTGTAAGGAATTCGTCCGCATCATGTTCAGTTCCAACGTGCCATTCAGAAAGCAAAGATTCAGTCAGTTTGATGATTGGCGTTTTCTTGACATCTATGCTGCGTATCTGATGATGTCTGTAGGCTCTATTAAAGATTTCATACAGAGCACAAAGTGGACATGGTGAAGCCTGTCCAAACAGGTGTCCATCGCATCTTTGGTGCATGATGTGAAAACTTCTCAAAAACACATCAACAGCTTCTGTGTAACATAGGGCAATGATCGCAGCATTGATGAAGCACACATTGTTCCCACTATTCACCAGACCTTTAAATGTTGCACCATTCGGTCGGGTTTTAAGCGACAGAAGGTTTTCTTTAGGAATGTCAATTTGACAGTGTGGTTGTTTTGTAGATGCTGGTGTTGTTTTCTTTCCCCTTTTGGCAACTTTGGATGTGCTCTGTGTCACCTTTTTCTCAATGAGATCCTCATCAACAGCCTTTGTTTGAACAGATTTTTTCTTATGGTAATTTTGTAAAGTGTGGTAATCCTCTGCAGTGAGATGTGGTGCTTTTTCAGCCACCAAGTATTCCTTTGATTCTTTTAATTTCTTGACGACATCGAGGAATGTACTGATGTGAGTGTCATTGTAACAACTCTGCACCATTTGCACGAGATTTGTTCCGTCCTTTTTAATGCTAAGTCCATTGAACACAGCTGTTTCTATGATCTTATCTGCAATACCATTAGTGTGCAAATTCCAAAACTTGTCTTCACAGTTTTCTTGAAGGCGAAAAGTCTGCTCCGACTTCACACGAATTGCCTCTTCAAAAGCTTGAGCATCAAGAACATTCTCTTTCAGTCTCTGAAGCTTAATGTCCAAGTATTTTGGAAATTTACGTAAATGAAGCTTGTGTGGACTCCTTACCCTGGAGATGGCAACCAGAAAAATGCCAGGAACATGAAACCAGCCCTCTAAATCAACCTCTTCCTTTGGGAAATTAGCGCCTTGACCCTTGAATGCTGTGGCTGCATCTCCTCCTTCAAGTGGCAGAGCAATTCTAGCAAGTTGTTCCTTTGGTGTTTTGGACTTTGGTTTGACGGGTTTGTAGCTTTCTACAGGAGCAATCGGCACATAGTTTTCACATCCTTTGAGTTTCAGAATATTTGGTCCAGTGTAGTTGGTTGCTTCAACGACCATGAATTCTGGCATTGCTGGTGGATTCTGAGGTACATGGAACTTGCACTTCATTGTACCCGATGACGGTAGCTGATCAAAATTGGCTTTCGTGTAGGTCACTCCATCTACTGATAAGAGAGTACTCTTTATTGGAATTTGCTTTTCCTTGGAACATATGTCTATTGGCTGTGTTGTAATGCTATCCTTGAGAGCAGCTGCTTTTAGATGTTCATGTGTCAAGGATACCTCTACAGTGTCATTATTGTATATAGGGCCTATCAGGGTATGCATAGAACCATTATACAGACCAAGACTGGGAGCCAAGTTTCTCAGCAGCATTACTCGCATCCCTTTGCATGCATGCCAATTTGGAGGTGCGCCTTCAAATTCTTTAGCCGGAAGTGCTTTCAGTTTCTCCTTCTTTGAAGCGGGGCGTTGCATCGAGTCGATCCGCATGATGGGATTACCAGTTGCATTGTGGTGTCTTATAAGAGCCCGTGCATTGTCCGCTTCAACACTTGGTCTGTTGTCTTCATCTTTTGAATGGAAATGATATCCATGGATGACATGTGCTGTATTCCATTCCTCATTGCCATTGACTTCGGAAGCTGAAGCACAATGTTCTCTTAGGAAATGCATTTCCTGTTCCCTGCATTTTTTTCCATACCTCAAGTTGACAAGTATCTTCCCGGTGAATTCTTGACTGACAGGGTCATCGTCACTTCTTTTGACTTCTGTCAAGAATACTGCATCAAAGTTGCACTTCATGATGTCTTTACGGCAAGCAGTAATTTCATCTGATAGCAAACGCTGTTTCGGTTCAGTCAAAGTTTTCCACTTTTCATACCCAGGAATGTTTTGCAAGGGAGGGAAATTGAAGATTTGACGAAATCTCGTCATTCCAATCAATGATATTGAACTACAGTCTCTGCCTTGATCTGTGTGTAGGCGTGCACTCCACAGAGGGTCTGAGGCAATGGGATGAATTTGAGCTGGATCGCCTATCAACACAATGCCAATGTTGTCAAGCAGGATGTTGCACTGGTCCAGACGTTCTGTGATGAAGGCAAAAATCTGCCTGGACAGCATGGAAAATTCATCGATGACCAGCAGAATGAATTTTTTTGGATCAAAGTTTTGGATTAGCCTGGCATAACCTGCCGAGGTTTCTTCAAGATGCAGATCCTTCTCACCGAGATGTATTGGCATACTGAAAAGTCGATGCAATGTTTCTGCCTTAAAATGCATCTGACTAGATGCTGCACCTGTAGGAGCTGCCAACTTGATTCTGTCAGTCCATGCTAGTTTTTGATTTCCATCTGTATCCGTCTTGCATCCAATCAATTTGATGAGTGTGCTCATAAAACATTTCAGTGTCCAGCTCTTACCAGTACCAGGATTGCCCATTAAGACAAGGCGCAGAGGTTTCGGTGCAGGCCCTTGTCTGCCATTGTCATCCCATTTCAACCTGTTAATGACATACTCGACAACTAAGTCATGTGCCATCAGCTGCTTTTCATTTAGTGTGGATGAATTGAAATCATCACCCGAAAGCTGTCCTTCAGTATTGACCAGATCTGCGAGCTGTGCATGTATTTGAGCAGTAGTTGGTATTACTCGATCCCCAAGCCAGCTAGCCATGAAGTCAACACCTTCTGGATTGGCTAATGTATCACAATCAGAAGCCTTGAAGTCTAGGTCTTCTATTGTGTCCTGTGGAGCAGCTCTCATACGATCAACAGGATTCTGATAAAACTGCTCATTTCCTGGATGAGCTTTAGGGCGTATGTAGTCATCATCTTCCTCATTGTGGACGTCAGCTGGTTTCTTGTCACTGCATTCAGTCATTTGAACATCCTGGTTTTCCTCAACATCTTCATCTGAACTTGAATCAAAGGTATCGTCACGTGGAAGATTGTAGTGCTTCCAGTACCTTAGTGCCCATGGTGGCAGCCCTTGGCCTTTAACAAATGTGCTGTTGAACAAGTCAATCCATCCTTTCTTGATAGAGTCATCATCTTCTCCAGCTGGTGTATAGTCTGTGGTTTTGTGACAGGATATCTTCCAAAGGCACAATGTTCTGCAGAAGTTCCAATGCATTTTGTCATTGGGGTTTGCCACTTTCAATCCATGACATGGTACTAATTTTAATGCATTGAGTCTTCCCTGTCTGGCATTGCTTCTCCTCTTGAACAATAACGTCCTTTTTCCTTTACCATCATCAGGTCTCACTTCTTTGACATCATACAAGTCACAAAACTGATGAAGGCACATGTCACTTTGAATCTCGGCCTTCAACTCAGCAGACACTTTTCCTCGTTCCATACAGACAATTGTGCTGTCATGCCTTCCGTCAAATTGCTCTATAAGAGGAGGAATGAGATAGTTTTCACCATCTTCAGGATCATAATCGTTCCTTAAAAGGGAAAGTCCAGAAACACTGCAGTACTTGATGTTAACATTTGAGAGTACAAGTGGGATTTTCTGATTCAGATGAGTAGCCTGGAAGATTGATGTTGTGCCTGCAATGGCATGTGCATTGTACATCTTCTGAACAGTGCCTTGGTTTATTGGGTCGCCATCATTTAATTTCTCCATTGCTGTAACAAGCACTTCAGCTGATGTTTTAGTAGTAACCACATCTTTGAATGTATACTTGGTTGTATACTCAGTATCAGACTCTCCAACGTCAGAATAAAACATCATACCCAAATCCACAGCATCACTACCTTCCTCCTGATTCTTGGAGACTGATATGACAGGTGGTTTCCTAAGAAAGTGAGGAACAATGGCTTTGTCATCAGCATTGCTCAAAATATGTAGAATCTGGAAGGGGTCATGTCCATTAAACCATTTGTCATTAGACTCAAATTTGAGCTGAACAAGTTTCCTATTGTGTGGGTCTGGTTCAATAGTTGGTTTGTCGCTGACTGGTTGAGGCTTTCGCCTTTTACATGTCACCACTTCTTTGTACTGTTTTTTTCCTTGTTTTGTGCTCTTCACACGTTTCTTTTTAACAACTGCACATCTATCAGTTTTTGCTGGCTGATCATTGATTCCACTGTGACCCAAGTGACGACAGGTACCATTGGCCACACTGACATAAACTGTGTCAAGCTTTGAGAATTGTCCCGATGTAAGAGTGTCATCAATCAAAGCTGCCATATCCAAACGAGATATTGTGGATTTTCTGTCGTAGACAAAGTCAAATGTCTTGTTCTTGCCATCTTTAAGAAGTCCTGCGTTCCAGTTTGTATAGAATGGCCGCATGTATTCAATGTACTCATTCCTTGCTTCATCCCAACATGCTAGGACCTTTGTCCTAATGGACTCTTGTACAAGATCGGATTGCAGATCATGGCCGTTGATGACTGCTTCTTCTTTGCTTTGGTCAAAACAGTTGTCAATGCGTTGTTTCAACAGCTGCATGTGCTCACTGAATCCCTGACTGAAATACAGTCTATGTGCATGTGGATTGGCATTGGCGCCCCATTCAAATCGAGTGAAGTAGCCATCACCGTTATAACACAATTCTGACAAGAACTTTGTGTCAAGTTCAGCCATTAATCCACACATGAATGATATGATGCCAGGATACCGCAAAACATTTCTTCGTCGCCCATCAAAATATTCCTCGTCACCCAGATCAGACAGCCTCTCTGCATCAGGGCACAAGTGATGGATAGCTGGGTGATGATTATACGGTGGTGCCCTAGTCTGAAACAACATGACTGACATGGGAGTTTTCTCTTCACACCAGGGAACAGTCTCTTCCCAATCTCGTTGGACAGAGATTGCATCATCTCGTGCTCGTTTCCAAAATGGTGTGGAATCAGGAATCGATGACTTGAACATCATCAGGTTTGAAACTGTCCACTCACGAAGATGAGCATTCTGCATCAAATCTTCCTTGACAGGTATTCCATACTGGTCAAAAGCATCACTTCTAAGAGCCAGTTTAGCTTTTCCTTTGCTATGCTGTCGTTTCATCATACTATGGATCAAGAATTGAAGCTCTGTGCTCACCATTGCTCGTGGTTGCTGGCTCACCCATTTTAGGTAATGGAACATGTAGCTTCCCGATGAATTTGTGATAATTCGGGGTCGCTCTTGATGAGGACAACCATCACCTGTGAGGAAGACATCAGGAAAAGCCATCTGAAGATACCCAGGAGTCTGTTCAGCCACAGGATGTTGACGGTCAACCTCAGGTGCTGAAATTCTTTCTAGTACTGTGTTTTGCATACCTCTCCTCAGAATTTCATCTGGGCTCTCAGTGTCCATATTGACAACTCCATCTTGAGCTACACTGCCAGAGTTACCTTCATCATTGCTGTTTTCCCTCAGTAAAAGCTCTAGCTCTTCACAGCAAAGGTATACAAGACGTTTCACTTCATCTTCTGGCAGCCTTACATCCTTGACATTGTCATGAGGTGCAATAGAAGCGCCAGGATCAAGCCAACCTTTCTCAACGCCATACTTTGTAACATCTGTTGCTGTTATATGGACAGGGTCATTTGTGACTTGAATATTTTCATCCTGTCTGGCAATCTGTTGTTGCATGGTATATTCACCAATTGCCTTCCAGAGTCGTTTTGTGATTGCTTCATTGTTCAGCATGCTTTGATCAGAGTTGTGACATTCTATCACAGAAGCATCTTTCATTCCACTTCCTATGGTAAATCCAGAGTTCAGCCATTCAGAAAATAAATGAAAATTTAATCTTTTTGAAGCACGCTCATGAATAGCATCAATTTTGATTCGTCTCAATCCTTCAGGCAACACAGCTTCATTTGTATCCGACAACTGACTAGCTAAAGTTTCCATTGCAGAGACTGTAAATGGGGTGTGGACACTATCACAGTAGCGGTAGAATGGCCTCTTGGTTCCGTAAACAGGACAGGTCACTTCACGCTCCATCAGTTCTTTTGCATGTACAATTTTGGCCATATTGACTTTAGCTTCATTCATACTGCCATCTTCATGTTTTGACACCATAACCACAAAGGGAAGCTGTTGGAATGTGTGCCATGGTAAAGATCTTGTTTTTACAGGTTCTTTAATTGCAAAGGAGATTGATCCATGCCTGGAGAATGGGACATTATTTGTCCTTGACCGCAAAATGACAATAACCGCGTGTATTGGAGACAGTACAAGTTTTTCAGCTTGAGACAATGTATCCATGAACATTCCATACTGATGCGAGGCCTCATCTTGGAAGATATCAAGTGCCATGAGATTGTCAATGCTGTATGGGTTTATATTTGAAATGTTGTCATGAATTGGTTCCTGGCTGTTATTTGTATCTTGGGATTGCTCTTCGTGGCCATCTGGGGACACTTTGTGCAGCAAAGTCACCACACCATCTTCGTCAATCTCACAGAATTTGGAACATTCTGTACACACTCCGGTAACCATCTCATTACTGTACACTCTGGCTCTTGCAAATCTTGGATCTAGCTTAACACCGCAGTTTGAAAGAATATGTGATTGCTTTAAAGTCCTCAGTAAGGATGGATTATCAAGTGGAATATCTTTTCCAGTTTCTGGAACTTTAATGCATTCACTGACCTCTGCTTCAAATCCAGGAGAACACATTCCACACTGACTACATTGAATCATCTTCATGGTGTTATATGTTGCATGGAGATCACGCATTCCTAACAGATTGGTGACTGTATATTGTGCAGATGGATCTTCTGAAGATGCTTCAGTACTATCAAGCCAAGATTGACATACAAGTGCCTCACGTGGTGTTGATCTTGCGAGTTTTCCTCGTCGCATTGCAGGCACATCCCCAAAACGTTGAAAGCGACCCGTTGTTCGTCTCTGACCAATTTCAACCAAACCTGAATGAAGCAATTTAATGCAGACTGCTCTGTAGTTGAAATCTTCTAACTTGTCTTTCAAGCATGCATATTTCTGGACAACTTCACCATCAAACACTCCTTCACTTGCAGGATTAAGCATTTTGATAATAAAAGCTGCAGGTGGTAGCTCAATTGCGCATGAAATTTGGTATGCAACCCATACTGTAGGACAAGCCTCGAAGGAACTAAGCAATGTGATGTCATCTTCATCTTCACAGGAGGTATTGTGAAGCAAGTCACAGGCAAAATGGACCCGTTTGTCAACTCCACCATACGAGTATGAGCCCAAAACAAACTTTAAAGCAGCCTGTTTCCCTATCCAGCGTATCTTGTGGCAAAGTTGGCACCTTCTTATATAGAATTCTTTGATGTCTGCTTCTTCCGAACCATCCACAACTGGTTTGTCCATGCTTTTGTTTGGAGTTGGTGTTATCTTGGAAGAAGCTGATGTAAATTTGACATTGTATTTGACACGATTCCGGAACATGCGATCCTCGTTACATTGTGGTCCAGCATATTTCTCTAACTTATTCAAATGTCTCGAATAGTTTTTACTTAGCTCTCTGTGAACAACTTTTAATAGTTCCTCATAATCCGTCTCATTTATCATGGCAGTGTCTGGATTAACCAAGAATTCTGCTTTGACATTCTCACCATAGCTCCGAGTCAAAATTTGCAAAAACGTTGCGTGTCTGTAGTACTTGGTGATGCCCTGTCCATAGTAATAAAGTCGGTGCATGTTGACGACATCCAAAAATGACTGAGGACCTTTGTTTGGCTCCAATCCTTCAGCTTGATGAAGATGCGGACTTTTTGTGTAGTAATCACTGACTTTATATAACAGTAATAGAAACTGTTTTTCATCATTCAAGGCCAAGGTCAAAGGTATTTTGTTCAGTTTTGCAACTCTCTTAAATCGAATCCATGAGTACCATCGAAATACTTGACATGTTTCAGCTGATGGCACACCACGATTGAGTAGATTGTCAAGTCTCATGGAAAAAGTGACATCTGTATCATCAAGAGTGAATTTGACTATGCATTTATGAGAATCGTAGTATTCCCAAGGTCCGCGCAGAGATTCATTATGACACAAATCTGTTGATAATGCCAAAATATTCAGAGATCCATTAAGTTGTCGCAGTTCCTCAATTGTAAGGGACTTTTTCCTTTTCTTTAAAACACTCATCTCATTTAGATCCACTTGATCATTTTGACATGTTTTCTGTTGCCTTGATGAGTGTAAATTTCTAATTTCTCGTACAGACGATCCCGATTGATGAATATCATCATCAGCATCCTTGCCGAGTTTCTAAGAAGAAAAAAAGACACTCATTAGGATTTCTCATGTAGTTATCACCCAACATGCCTGTACTCCTCACTTGTTTTTATAGCATCTTTGAGGTTCAAACCATGCAAAATATTATTTTTCTTCTCAGGACATTCAGTTATGGTCCTTATCAACATTTAGGACATTTTTGTCTGGTTAATTTGAAGATTTCAAAAGTTTCCATTTAGTGTTTTTTAAGAAGCAACATAGTCTTCAATCTAAATGCAGTTGCTAGAAAAAATTAAAAGAATCATTGAATAAAAACAAGAGGACCAGACGGCCTGTATCGCTCACCTGGATTTCAGGAGATATGAAACAAGAATGATGATTAAGTATATTGTTCACTGGTATTACACTATTGCTATGTTAATATATATAATATGCATTTTATATAGATATGTGAGGTTTTTATGCCAAAAAATGTATTAATCCATCAAATTAAATTTTTAAACTTTTAGTGCAACCCCATAGAGATGCTACCACACAAATGTGAGTGATATCCATTGCTTAGTTTCAGAAAAGAAGTTATTCAAACCAATTGCCCCCTTTTTACCCCGCCCTCTGCACCCAACCAGTTCCTTCCTTTATAAAATTTTGAATCCGTACCGGAAAGGATGCTACCAGTTAAATATGAGCTGATTCTGAGAAGTTGCTCATATCAATTTAGCCAAATAGACCCCTTTTGGCCCGCCCCTCAGCCCCTAGAGGGTCGAGCCCGTTATTTGTACAATTTTGAATCCTTAACCCAAGGGAATGCTACCAGTCAAATATTAGAGATATCCATTGCTTAGCTTCAGAGAAAAAATTGTTAATATCAATTCTGCCAAAATGACCCCTTTCTGCCCCGCCTCTTAGCTCCCCCGGGGTCAGCCCTGTCATTTGTACAATTTTGAATCCCCACCCCAGTGCGATATTACCAGGCAAATATAAGCAATATCCACAGCTTAGTTTCAGAGAAGTTGTTTATATCAATGTAATCAAATTGACCCCATTTGGCCCTGCCCCTCAGGCCTCTGAGGGGGGGGGGGGTCAGCCCCATCATTTGTAAAATTTTGAATTCCCTCAAAATAGTGATGCTACTAGGCAAAAATGAGCAATGTCCATCGCTTAATTTCATAGAAGATATTTATATCAATATAGCCCAATTGACCACATTTGGCCCCGCCCCTCAGGCCCCTGGGGGTCAGCCCCAGCATTTGTACAGTTTTGAATTCCTACACAATAAAGTATGCTACCAGCCAAATATGAATGATATCCATTGCTTAGTTTCAGAGAAGAAGACATGTCAATTTAGCTAAATTGACCCGTTTTGGCCCTGCCACTCAGGCCCCTGGGCCATAAATCGGCAAAAGTTCCGGTCTATCACAAGGAGACTTAACACAAACATACCACAGCCTCCCAAAACACACATACGCACTCACCACATGCATGCATGACGCACGCACAGGAGGCAGTCCTTAAATGACCTTAGCTGTTAATAGGACGTTAAACAAAATAAACCAAACAAAACAAAACCATAATGATGCTACCAGTTCAATTTTGTTCAATTCGAATCAGCAGTTATGAAAAAGTCAAATGTTCAATGATGGATGGCAGAGGTCGGATGCAACACCTTCGACTAGGCGAGCTTAAAGTACTCTTGCATTCTGCTTGTCATACACAAACACTAACACTAATTAATACCCATAATATATACAGTACAAGTTTTCATGAAAATAAGACAACATTCATATTTTGACCAATCAAAATCTTCCTTTTGGTTGCCATGATAACAAAATTGATGGAGTTGAATTTGCAGTCCTCTAATACCCCTATATCAATTTTCATTTGAATAGAAAGATTTAATATTCATATACATATCTTCATCGTCTTTGCTATACAGAAGCAACTTCGTAATGGATAACTTAAAAACATAACAAATTTCACTTAAGATGTTCCTCTTAAAAAAACTTTTTAATTTCAATTTTAGGAGGAATGATACCTGAACCAAAACAAGTATCACAAACATACCGTATTTGACCTAATAAGGGCGCCCCTACCTTTTTTTCAAGGAAATAAATATTTGACCGAGTGTCAAAATGGTGTTCAAATGTAATAATTCATGTGAAAAGTTTTGCTACTTTATGTATTCAATATTCTTCAGCAAATTAAGTAACTCGAACACAAATTTTCGCCACATTTTGTCTTTTCCTACAGATGACATATCATTGCAAAGAGCACCTGAAACTAAACACACATACAAATAATAACTTACCAACTTTATTTGAAGATAAAGTAAAATACTTCATTCTTGCTGATAAATAACTTTTGTTCAAAACAAAAAGTTAGTAAAAGACATTGTAAATCAATTATTAGGTCAAAGAAAACGATGTCTTGATACGATGCCACGACAGACATACACCTAATGGACAGAAGTGTTATCCACTCCAAACCTACATTTATCGACTAGTTGCCTGATTTCGGTTATGATCTGGGAAATCACCTGCGTCTATAAATAAGGAGTTCCATTTTAACATAAATGGTTGAAAACACGTTCTCTGGTCTGAAGATCAGCTGGCATGGTTTACAAGTTTACAGGAATATTAAACTGATGTTTAAACTTAATATACATATATCAAGCTCAAAGTAACAGTTATTAAGGAAACACTAATTTGGTATTTTGACGTTTCCATGGTGACAGAAAAAATACCGAAAATGGAAGGTCCGCAATAGCAAAAGGCACAACTAGGGCACTAGTCTGATATACAGAAAGTTTCAAGGAGCTACGTTGAACGGTTATGGAGTTATAGCCAGGAAACAAAAGGAAACAGTAATTTGGTATTTTTTATTAAGTTTCCATGGTGACAGAAAAAATACCCAAAATGGAAGGTCCTCAATAGCAAAAGGCACAACTAGGGCACTAGTCTGATATATACAGGAAGTTTCAAAGAGCTGCGTCGAACGGTTTTTGAGTTATAGCCCGGAAACAAAAGGGAAACAGTAATTTGGTATTTTTAACGAAGTTTCCATGGTGACAGAAAAAATACCGAAAATAGAAGGTCCTCAATAGCAAAAGGCACAACTAAGGCACTAGTCTGATATATACAGAAAGTTTCAAGGAGCTGCGTTGAACGGTTATGGAGTTATAGCCCAGAAAAAGAATCTCGGGTGGACACATGGACGGACACACAGAGCCCAAATTAATATCCCTCGCAAACACGTTTCGCGGGGGATAATAAAATACTATCATTGCACACATTACTTGAACCAGTATTGCCATGCATGTCTTTTGACCGACCATGACAACGGTATACACATCACGGACGATATGACGTATTGACATTTGAATGCCGACATATGGTATACCACTAGGAAGTTGCATTTGGGATTATATGGTATTTAGTATATATTATAGAATTGTTGGTATTTCAAATTTTCACGTAAATTTTTGTTTGCATGTGGATAATTCTGCAGAGATTAAATGGTCGTGAAATAAGCTAAAATATCCACGCCTCGAACGTTTCCACTTTTACAGTTAGTGTTTTTTTTATTTATTTATTCATTCCTGAATAAGAGTTACAGATTTTGAGATTTTTAACAAAAACCCATCCAACCCCCTTACATCAAAACCATCCAATAGATAGGCTTATAATTGGCCAAAATCCCTATTTTTAATCACTTTGTTTCTTTAAAATTATAAAAAATATACTTTTTATTTTATAGTTTTTAAATATTGGTAGCATTTTCAATAAATATAATCTGACAATATTATGTCTTATTTCCACGTCATTATGAATCAACTTTGTCTTCAAACTACATTTTTCATTATACATGTACATGCAGCTAATTTATTTTGTCTTCGAAAGTCTTAAAATAAAATACCATTGGATAGAAAAGTTAATAGATATATCCATTATGTAATTTTTGTTAAGATTACTCAATTAAGTTTTTTCTACTTCAATTCATTCTTATTTGTCCCAAAGCATTAAAACCAAATCTATTTTTAAAACATTTGCTCGGACGAGGTTGAAGACCGGCTTTACTTGCGGCTACTGT
The DNA here is from genome assembly GCF_902652985.1 of Pecten maximus. Taxonomy (NCBI): domain Eukaryota; kingdom Metazoa; phylum Mollusca; class Bivalvia; order Pectinida; family Pectinidae; genus Pecten; species Pecten maximus. The sequence goes on along the minus strand of NC_047027.1, from coordinate 27,655,783 downwards.
GTTTATTCCTATCAGTCGGATGAATTTTCATGTAAACATAATAGTTTAAATGAAAATGTTTTGTTTTTACAGTGTTCCTGCTATTTTTGTATCTGAATTCAGAAAAAATATGCTTGCTTTGTAGCCCAAAACAAATCATGTGATCAGTACTTACATAAATTATTATTCATAGTATTCATGCAACATCAGGTGTTATTTAAGGATTAACATCAATTATTTTTTCTGTTATACAGTCATAACAGAAAAAAACTGGAGTGTACTCTAAATAAACCGCGAAGAGTACACTGCAGTTTTTTATGTTATGACTGTATAATAGAAAAAATAATTGATGTTAATTCTTACAATTTAATTTCGTCTTATACATACCAAGATATTACACTTTCTTTGGTGAACTCTTTTCTGTGATAAATTATTATGCAACGTCATCAGCCAATCAAAATTGACGTTACATTTCGCAACGTCAAACATTTTGTTATGGAGGTATAACAAAATTATTTCAGCCAATGAAAATGCGTGTTTCATGCAAAATTAAATTATAAAACTACTTTGTTACGAGAAAATGTGTTGCTGTTGAATTAAAGAAAATGTACATTTCATGCTACAAAGTACTAATCAGTACAAATAGTTCCAAGACATGTTGTCTGCTCTTCTGCTGGTTATTGTCATTCGGCAAAATATTGCAAATTACCATAGGCTCGCAATACAAACAAGAGATCCCAGAGGGATCTTGGCACTCACCATTGAATGATCTTCATAGGTTCCATGTCAGATTGATCTTTTCTCTACTTTTCCCTTACTTTAAGTCTTACTAATTTGTAAATTCAGAATCAGCCCTCTAGTACTTTTCAAACAAGGGGAACCTATATATAAAATTTATGATTTAGCGATAATGGCTGTCTGTCGGCCATGTTCTTTTCTGATTGGTCCCAAAATGCAATACCAGGGACCAAGGCAGGGCCCGGGAAAAGCACTCGTCCGCTCGTCCTGACGAGTAGATTTCCCCGACGGACGAGTGGTTTTAATTGTCAACTAGTCCGTCGGACGAGTAGAATTTCTCTATGTTATTTCAGTATTCGTTAATAAAATTGCTTAAAATTTGATGCATTGTTAGTTATGTATTCTTTTTTGTGCCATTATTACGGAAAATAGTAAAATTACTGCATGATAGCAGGTAAGTAGGACTATCTACGTCTGTAAATCGGAAGTCATGTACGATGACCGATAACCTCCGAGTGTTCCGGGTGACATGTTAGTATAATGGGTGTTGTCCGAGGATGTCTGCATCAAAATGGCTCAACGAAAATTGGATGGTTATTTTTATATTTTCAGTCAACCTGAAAAACAGGATGGCAGTTGTGTTGACACGACTGATTCAAATGAAAATGGTAACCCTTATGATTTCTGACAAATAACTGATTAAGTCACATGTACAGCTATATTTTATACTGGTTCATTGAAAACTTTCTCACAATTTCTAGCGTAATGTGACCTATTTCCCGATGTTTACATTTGCTACATTCCTTTATTAGTTGAATCATCGGTCTTTCTATCAATGGATTAAAACTTTACTAACGTAATGAACATTATAAGATCAAGCGTAAACGTATTGAATACAATTGGTAAACAGCCATGTGAAAATGAGAATGTTGTATAGCAGATAATTCTGAAATTTTCTGGACAAGTGAATTCTTTGTTTGGACGAGTACTTTTATTCAGGCAACTCGTCCGATGGACGAGTGCTTTTGAAAGTTTTTCCTGGGCCCTGCCAAGGGGAACCTACATATGAAATTTGAGAAAGATCCCTTCAGTACCTTCTCAGAAATAGTGTTAACAAACTTTAATTGTCAAAATACAAGATGGCTGCCTGTCGGCCATGTTGTTTTCTGACTAGTCTCAAAATCAAATATGCATAACTAAGGACCAAGGGCAACCTACTAATGAAATTTCAGAAAGATCCTTTAAGCAATTTTTGAGAAATAGCGATAACAAACTTCAATTGATAAAATCCAAGATGGCTGCCTGTGGGCCATGTTGTTTTCCTATTGGTCCCAAGATGCAAAAGCAGGGATAACTCTGGCTCTTAAAACCTATGGGAGATTTTATGAGATTATCAAAATTCCTATGAGATTTGTCTGTATAAAGAAGTACAATTTTGAATTTTTAATGAGATTTTTTTTAAAAACATGGGTAAAAATCCCCAAATCTCTGCCCAAAGTGATCCCTGCAATAGGCATAACTACAGACCAAGGGGAGCCTAGAAAACAATTGAGAAAGATCCCTTCAGTACTTTCTCAGAAATAGCGATAACAAACTTCAATTGTCAAAATCCAAGATGGCTGCCTGTGGACCATGTTGGCTGCCTGTGGGCCATGTTGTTTTCCAATTGGTCTCAAAATGCAATAGGGGAACCTACATATGAAATTGGAGAAAGATCCCTGTATTAGTTTCTGAGAAATAGCGATAACAAACTTCAATTGTCAAAATCCAAGATGGCTGCCTGTCGGCCATGTTGTTTTCTGATTGGTCTCAAAATGCAATATGCATAACAAGGCACTGATGAGAACCCACATATGAAATTTCAGAAAGATCCCTTAATTACTTTCTGAGAAATTGCGATAACAAACTTCAATTATCAAAATCCAAGATGGCTGCCTTTCGGCCATGTTGTTTTCTGATTGGTCTCAATATGCATAACTAGGCACAAAGGAGAACCTACAAATGAAATTTTATAAGGATCCCTTCAGTACTTTCTGAGAAATAGCGATAACAAACTTCAATTGTCAAAATCCAAGATGGCTACCTGTCGGCCATGTTGTTTTCCAATCGGTCACAAAATGCAATATGCATAACTAGGCACCAAGGGGAACCTACATATGAAATTTGGACTAGGTGAGCTAATGAAATGTTTTGCCTACCTACCAACCTGAACCAAAATTATGTATGAACAGGAAACACATATTTTATTTTGGCCTGACAAGTAAATATATACATATAAACAAGAGATCCCAGAGGGATCTTGGCGCCCACCATTGAATGATCTTTATAGGTTCCATGTCAGATTGATCTTTTCTCTACTTTTCCCTTCCTCTAAGTCTTACTAATCTGTGTAAATTCAGAAACAGCCCTCTAGTACTTTTCAAACAAGGGGAACCTATATATATAAAATTTAAGATTTAGCGATAATGGCTGTCTGTCGGCCATGTTGTTTTCGGATTGGTCCCAATATGAAAAACTAGGCACTGAGGGGAACCTACATATGAAATTTGAGAAAGATCCCTTCAGTACTTTCTCAGAAATAGCGATAACAAACTTCAATTGTCAAAATACAAGATGGCTGCCTGTCGGCCATGTTGTTTTCTGATTAGTCACAAAATACAATATGCATAACTAGGCACCGAGGGGAACCTGCAAATGAAATTTCAGAAAGATCCCTTCAGTGCTTTCTGAGAAATAGCGATAACAAACTTCAATTGTCAAAATCCAAGATGGCTGCCTGTCGGCCATGTTGTTTTCTGATCAGTCTCAAAATGCAATATGCATAACAAGGCACCAAGAGGAACCTACATATGAAATTTGAGAAAGATCCCTTCAGTACTTTCTGAGAAAACAGCGATAACAAACTTCAATTGTCAAAATCCAAGATGGCTGTCTGTCGGCCATGTTGCTTTCTGTTTAGTCTCAAAATGTAATATGCATAACTAAGCACCGAGGGGAACCTGCATATGAAATTTCAGAAAGATCCCTTCATTACTTTCTGAGAAATAGCGATAACAATCTTCAATTGTCAAAATCCAAGATGGCTGCCTGACGGCCATGTTGTTTTCTGATCAGTCTCAAAATGCAATATGCATAACTAGGCACCGAGGGGAACCTGCATATGAAATTCGAGAAAGATCCCTTCATTACTTTCTCAGAAATAGCGATAACAAACTTCAATTGTCAAAATCCAAGATGGCTGTCTGTCGGCCATCTTGTTTTCCGATCGGTCTCAAAATGCAATATGCATAACTAGGCACCAAGAGGAACCTACATATTAAATTTGAGAAAGATCCCTTCAGTACTTTCTGAGAAATAGCGATAACAAACTTCAATTGTCAAAATCCAAGATGGCTGCCTGTCGGCCATCTTGTTTTCCGATTGGTCTCAAAATGCAATATGCATAAGTAGGCACCAAGGGGAACCTACATATGAAATTTGAGAAAGATCCCTTCACTACTTTCTGAGGATTAGCGATAACAAGAATTGTTTACGGACGGACGGACGGACGGAGGGACGGACGACGGACCACGGACGCAGGGCGATTTGAATAGCCCACCATCTGATGATGGTGGGCTAAAAAAGTCAAATTTTTGCATTTAATTAAAATATCACACTGCATTAACCCTTTGCCACATGTAAGCGCCTCTGGACGCCTTTACCCCTTGCCACATGTAAGCGCTTCCTGACGCCTCTGCATTATCTCCATGTAAGCGCTTCTCGACGCCTCTACGTTATCTCAATGTAAGCGCCTCTCGACGCCATGCCGGTTCGGTAAACTTAGACATGGAAAATCCTGTGATTGAGAGCGACACCTATCTCGAATTCCCCGATACTATTTTAAGTAAATATCAATGCATCGACCAATCAGATTTGTACACGTCATTCATACGAAAGTTTTTGAATAAATTAACCTAGAAAGTGTGAGTCCTGAGTGTAGAAAAGTGTGACAACAACGAGGCGTGTTGGCGTCTGTCGCTACGATTTTGCGTGACATTTTTGACGACGATGATGATGATTTAGAGTTCGATGGCTTTGAACCTGAAGACATTGAGTCAGATATTGGTCTTAACGATGTTCTAAATGAACTGTCAACAGATAACGAGTCCAAGAATGAGGACGAACGGCGACCAGGTGTACTAGTACTACCGCCATTACGTAATGTTGAACTCTAGATTTTTCGCCGATCACAGTAAATGATTTTGTTATGGAAACGGGGCCAGTACTTCCAGAAAATTTTGATGTTGATACTGCAAGTCCCATTGATTATTTCTACCTTTTTTTCAATGAGAATCAGTTTTCCGCCATAGCTCGACACACTAATAATTACGCTCGCTGGCATTTGAAAAACGAAAGATTTGACCCAAAATGGTCGGATACACATTCCTTCGTCGCGACATCGGATATAAGCTTAGGCTTAAGCCTGAACTGTCGAAATATTCTTGTGAAACCTTTGAAAATTCAGTTTGTTTCATTTGGGAGTTAATGTTGAATCATTTCATGTACAGGAATTCAATGAATTATAAATTACGGTGTCAAAATATTTTGAAATTTGTCTGTTCTGTTTGTATACAGCTGATTTCGTGGTTATGTGTTGTTGGTTTTAAAAGAAAATAGCACAGAATTAAAATTTAAGAAATTCTGAACATAATTGTAACTTACTAAAAATGTCTAAAACAACTATTTCACTTTCAAAATTAGGTTTAGAAAAATTAATCAAAACAAAGCTTAATTTCTCAAAAACTGCCATTGAGATGGTGTATGTACATTTCAGTCAGCGCAATAATGTTGCATTGCAACAATGTATCTTTGCACTATCAGCACAGAGTGCTGAAGTGTTATATATAACCTGCATGTGGCAAAGGGTTAAAGAATATATTTTAAACAAAAAGACTTCATTTGTAATGTAAGCCAGAAGTAAATTTTTTTTATTCATGACACAAAAGTGAAATTGCTCCATTAACAACATTTTAAGCAGTAAAAGATCTGATCCAATAAGCTATGGATTTGAATTTCAAGTATGGTAGCCGATTTCCACTGATTAATTTTAACATTCACATAAATATCTGTACCTTGCATCTTGATCAACGAAGTAATGTGCTAATTTCACTCACCTGTTGTGCCTTTTTCTGTGGTTGTTTGCGTTTATTTGGTCTACCTCTCGATTTCGATCCGTTTTGAGCAGTTTCTGCTGTTTCAGCTCCATCTACTTCCATGTGCACTGTATCTTTATTCTGTTTTGAAGCATTAAAGAATTATTAAAAACATATACTGAAACAAAAGATGCTTAAGGGGCTTACAGCGCTGCGCGCTGAAGTGTGTACGGTACTTTTCCAATAGTAGTACAGCAACTGTTGATTGTATTGAATCGCCAACCGATAAGCTTGAAACAATGTATCGACCTTCCTGATTGGTTCTGTGCCGAAAGGGGCGGGGCGAACACGGAGTATGTACTGTACCAGGACCGTGGCTGTGTATACACACGTGTGCGATTATATATAATTACATGACTATGCAAAACAACGACAACTTTTACGTTAAGTTTTAAGCATTTAATAAAGATCTGGTACTCGTTGAACACATGGGTTGTTACACACATATATATGCCATGTTGTTATGAACAACTTATATGATACCTTCCGTGATTATACATATCCACACTGTCAGAAAAATCCAGGCATGAACGAAGCAGGGAAATCCAGAGCATCTTAAATACTTGGCTTACATTTCTTTTTGAATTCGATGAATTCCATAACATCTTGAGTCACCTTTTTACTTTTCAGTGGTTTCCGTTTGACGATGGGCGCTAAAGACTTAGTCGCATAAAAAATCTTCATAATTTTGCGACATCCTGATTAGACAAACCGGTCTTATCACTGATGGCTGAATATGAGAGTCCTTCTGAATGTAGATTATAACCAGTTTTTTCTCGTTTTTTTATCTTCACTTTTCCCTCTGGTGTAAACACGGCCCTTGGAATTTTACATGTTTGAAGTAGTACGTTATATGCGTCCCGTCGTGTACACCGTCTAGACCTATAGTTTCACTGTTTTTTTGTCAGACATGTAAGTAACCAAGGTGATTTGCATTACATGTATAAGCTCACAACTACATGAGTATAACTGCAACTTGCAAGGTTTAACCAGCTAAATTTACAATATATCTAATATTTATACATTTAAATGTTTATTATGCAGATGTTCTTTCAATATGGACAACACAGTCAGTGTATTTTGAAAATTACGCACGTATTGATTGATGATCGTCAAGCTAACCAGCCCTTCGAACTTTGTCACCAGCTGACCAGGTCGACCCTTCAGTTCGGTGATATCTTTTCCCAATACACTGATTTGAGAGTGGGAAAGTCCATTGTATAGGGTAGATAGCATTTGCACTTCCTTTCACACCTCGTGTACAAGCTAAACTATCTGGGTCACGATAGCGATTCAGTTTACATGTAATTTGGAAGGGTCAAACATCAGACAAAACTGGGTTCCGGAGCACAGGGGCTTGGCACGATGGTGATGACGTTCCATATATGTATGTATGTATATACATAAAGAATACATGGTCAGTGTCTTAAAATATAAGCTGTATTTTGGCGAGGGTAAAGAAATTGCCACTTTTGTTTTTCTGTCCCAAGCCAGAAATACAGCTTATATTTTAAAACACTGACTATGTATTCTATTTATCCTCCAACAGTCATGAAAATAATCATCAAAAATAATCATTTTTATGTGAAACGGTGTCAAATATCACAGAAATATGTTCGTCTTTTAAACGTAGTTTCACTTTGAAGTAGGTCAGTCGAACTGACGCACGTGCTAAGATTCCAAAATACAGCTGTTTTCCGTCACTGCCGTATATACAGCAAAAATATATACCTGGGTATACGGTGGGTGTATTCCGACAATGCGGTGGCAGTTGCAGGATAAATTCATATATGGACCTTCATTTATAAACTGGTCACTGAATATTTCACTTGAAGAACATTTTCATAACCCGCCATTCTCGCAAGTTTACTCATGTGCACACGAGTGCTGAGAAAGGTGTGTGCATTCAGTTCGACCAATCAAATCAACGCTTACTCAGCGCGATCGACTTTGTTAGAGTACTGTCGATTCACAGTAATGTAGTACCAATACCTGTCGTACTTGTGTTACACTTTGACCGTACACACTTCAGCGCGCAGCGCTGTAAGAGACTCACCAAGATGAAAACATTGTTATGACCATGACACTGTGACATAATGCTAAAACACTGTTCCCAAGTTTCTGCAACTTTCTAAAATAGTGGTATACCTTTACAAAAATTGTCAGAAAATTAAGTGTTTTCTGAATGCCATTGAAGTGCCCACTCTGGTCAATTACATACTACACCTCAATATTTGACCTTGTAACCTTAAGGAAATACCGATATAAAGCACTTTGGGTCTTTGAAAATTGGTATGACCTTGACCTTCAATATTATACTGAAAATGCATATTATTACTTTACTTCTCTCCTTAGGATTTAAAATTGAAAGGACTAAATTTATTTGATAAAATATCAACACATGATATCCAATTGATTTTGACGCAGCGTTGTAAGTTGTATTTTCTTATGATAGAAACATGGGATTTGAGCTTTTCAATACAAAGTTAATATTTGTATTTAATTAGCTACATCCGAAACTTTTTCGGAAATAACTGAATCCAAATTTTCCTCAGTGTATATATATATGAGAAAAACCAAAAATAGCAAAATGCATACAAATTTCAGTTTTTTGTTGATGAAATATTGCCTTTATATTATTTTGGATTTCATTTTGTTATCTTTAGCTGTTTTTTTGTTTTATTTTTTATTTTTCAAAAGTACCTTAGTATAGGTAGTCTTTGTAGATAAAACTGAATTAATCATTTAAAAGTGACTTTCAAAATTGGAGTTTTTCAGTGGCAAATTGGGAATTTCACAAGATTTTTTTGAGGGGAATGGGTCCTTTTAATGGACCGTGTTTCTGTTGAAGGAAAATCCCTGACAATAGTGACATGCAAAAATTAATGTTCGGTAGAAAACAGTATTATTCTTAAAATCAATCCCTCTGATGCATCTCAATTTTTGACATTCATTTAAAACTGAAAAATGTTAGGCAAGTCTCGAGTCCTGTACTCACAGAACTGTCATATGATTCACAGGATTTCTGAATCAGGGGTCAATCTAGGATATGGGGAATACTACCCATTACGAAATTTAGCAGAAATGAATGGCTGCAGTGTCTTGAATTATTATTTAAATTTTAACATTTTACAGCTATTCTTTGCTTTTCTTACATATTCCATCAAAATTTGGGGGAGATCCCCTGTTATGGAGAATTTTCCCCTGTTTTATGTAATTTTTTCGTGATGGGGAATTTGTTTTTGTTCAAAGGGGAAAACATTATCAGTGAGGGATACTACCTAATTTAGGTAGTAAAATCAGTCTAGATTAACCTCTGTGAATGTATTCAAATTAAGATTGTGGAGCACAATACATTTTACAAAAGATATGTTTATGAAAAAAAATTAAGATTGATTACCACTTTAAAATGGGTTCCATTGTCTAGGCCCTCCATTTCTGTGATAGAGGTTACTCCACTCATGCAGTTGACACACGCAGACTATATCCACGTTTCCTCTGCTGTGGTATGGTACTCAGTCATACACATGCACGTGTTCATAGAATATGCAGCTGAAGAATTTTTCACTCAATCTCGGATCTGTAATGATTGAAACAATTACAAGTATGAGGAAACCGTCAGAAAGTGTACACACCAGTATTATTTATTTATTTACTATTATTGTTGAAAGTAACATAACTGTGTCAGTGACGCAAACAGCTCACTCAAATGTTTCAACCCAATAATGAACTGTTCCCGTAAAAAAAAAACATCTATTGAGTAGTGCAAGATTTCATGTGATCATTTGTCAGAAAATATAGGAATGTTGTTTACACGAATTCTAATGTATGTCAAGACTCAAACTTTTCATAGCCAATCGGCCAATATATAGAAATTTTACATGGCTCGACAAGATTTTCTATAGCATCGGGCCAACAGACCACCTTTACTTTCCAACACTGCCCAACAATATTGTTTCTGATCAAATCAGTTCCACTTCCAGCGGTTAATCTAGAACATTTTCACAACTGAAACTGGGAAGTATTCCCAACTGATGATGTTTTCCCCTTTGAATAAAAACAGTCCCTATCAAGAAAAAATGCAATAAAACAGGGGAAAAAAGTTCTCCAAAACAGGGGAAATCATCTAAATTTTGATGCAGTCTGTGACTTAACTTTTTTCCTCACTAGTCCTTCGGACCCCATCCTGGACTAGTAAACCAGAGTTAATAGTCCGACTCTCAGGTTTTATATAAACCATTTTAAAAATGAAAATTATTGAAGTAAACAAAGAAAATTATATGGCTGGAAATTATACAATTGGTGGAAAATAGGGCTGCTGATCTGAACATTATGGCAGCCCGACCAGATTTCAAGCAACCCAGGGCTGCCAGGCTACTATTATTGTCGGTCCCTGATTACATCTATTGTCAGTTGATTTTTCAAGTTAGAAATTCAAAAAAATATTCATTACATGAAAGATTCTATCAAAGTGATATTTTTTACTAGAATAGAAATAATTGACCAAGAAGAAAACCTGGATTAAAACATTATCCACACTCATAGAATATATTTGATAATTACTGAGTCAAGTGAGTGAAGACAGCAAGATATCTTCAAGTCTATGTACCTTACTGTTGCTGGTTATTTGTCGAGTAAACATATTAATTTTTTTTTCAGAAGCTAATTAATAATTACTCATTAATAATGTCAATAGCAATCTGATATTTTCAGTCTTTGCCATTTTCTTCTAATTCGATACTATATTTTTGGCTTGGTTATAACACAATTTTCATTGATTTTTTTTTCAGTTTTTTTTTTTCGCAATAGATTGTTTTGACATTTCATGAACTTCTCCTAAAAACACTTGAATAGAGTCTAGTTGTTTTGGATTTTTTTTTTTTTTTTTAAATATGGCATGTTAAATTTTAACAAAAACAACATATATATATGTATTGTAGGTTAATTCAGGGACATATGCATCCCTGTTTATTTTATGAACATTCACTGAAAAACTCTATCCAAAAAAAAAATAAGTCTTCCCATTCATTCAACAAAAACCAGGTACATATTTCATTTACTTGTGCAACCTGCTATCTAGTACTAAATACTACACGCATTGCAAAGATTTTTTTAATAGTAGGGCCTATCTTTCTCTTTCAAGAATTTTTCAAAGTGTACGAAATAAAGTAAGAATAAAAATCATCTGTCCCAAAAATTTGTTTGCGTGAATTAAAAAACACTGCCAATCACCAATATTTAATCATCACGTCTGACGACACCGGTGACCTTAATTTAAGCCTAGATGCGGGACGCCGGCTTGTAGGCCTATAGGGCATAAATCACAATTGAAACACTCTGGTGACAGTTCTGTTTAAGCTGACAAAAAGCATTCCTTCGTTTTCTTCAGTATGGACACGACATCTAGGGCCTAGCAAATATTGGTCCAGCTATCGTATAATCTGCAAGATCATTTCTAGCATTGGCCGAGATTACAAGCGTATTCACGCCATCGCCATATTGGCTACAAATTTTGAACGCTGGGTCGAGCGTTCATGAATATCTACAGCATGCAAGCATGATGTAATCGGCAACAAATAATGATCGTAGTTAAAACATGACAATCTAGAACATCTACTTCTATATCGTAAAATAGTAGAACTCACTGGCATTGATCTACTGACAATAAATAGCATTCTTACCTTTGATAGTCGTGTAAGTCAAACCGGTTAAGCGGTTTGAACTAAACTGCAGAATATTCGCACGCGCAACAGGCTCCCATCTCAATTCTAGCCTAGAGGGGGGTACCCATATTGGCGTTTGACTACGGGGAAATCGGACCTGGAAAATTCCGCGATTCTTCAGAAATGAAACTAAGTAGGCCTAAACCAGTCATTATAATCGAATAAGACGTATTTCATGTACATTTTAATGCCTGTGATAGATAATATATTTATTAAACATATTTTATTTAAAATAAAACAGAAGATTTCGCTTAGAAACCCCAGAGACTTATATACATGTATAACACTAGGTCTAGACTAGGAAACCCTTAGAAAACTGTGGCTGTGCCACACATGCATTAACTTGATGTATCTGTTTCTTTAACTACCATTACTACGACACTTTCTGATGCAATGTAGTCCCAATTTACCATTTATATAATGTAATACTGTAATTTCAATAATAATTAATTTGTATACCTGCAAGTTGTGGCCTTTGATATTAATAAATATTATTATCATCATTATTTCCAATATTTGTTCATTGCTAGCAATCAAACAGCATCTGTTTAAAAAAAAGTGCTATAAAGTTTAGTCTGATTCGATTTCTCTATATCTACTGAATTGAGAAAATAATAAGTCTGCAAGCCTGGCATTAAAATAAATAGGCCTAATGTAGATTTTATATCTATTTATCTTTATTTTAGAAACTGGTAGCAAGCCACAGACTGCTTGAAAAAGCTATATAGTTTGATCTGATCAATGAAAGTTCTGCTTTCCAATGTTGTGAGTGGTGTACCACCTGTAACTGAACTGCCAACACTGTTTTAAGCTTTGTAAATTTATAATCATCAGGAAATAGAAAAATTAAATAAAGAAAATTTCAAAATTGTTAAAACACAGACAAAATGACATATTAATTCAGAAATGCTTGAATGATATAAATTTGTCATCTAGATTCCTTTTTAAATATAGTTTTAAAATTGAAGAATATTTTCTCAAATAAAAGAGATAGGAAAAATATTTCAAATCTGATGCATCAAATTTGCATATGCAAATAGAAACATGACAATGGACTGGTATAGCTTGTTTTGAAATGATAAGTCCTTTCAATGTATTCCGAAGTATTGGCATGCAACGAATATCACTATTAAAAAAATATATATATTTGTAAGCTTGAATCACTGAACCAAATTCAACAATTATACACTCCAAATTATACTGTATATTATCCTAGTTGGACAAAAATAATAAGTGTAATGTCTTAATGTAATGTTCATTTTCTAATCTATCTCATCTTCTTGGTCATTCAGGTTTGTTAAAAAAAACTGTATATAAAACATATGATATGAATACCTCAATTATACATTGTTGTTATTGTGTTTCAGACTTGTGTAAATTTGCAACCTCATGTTAGAGTGTCTCGGTGACTAATTAAATCTTGAAATCTCGAAATCTTCAATGCTGGTGTCCATGTAGCTTATGTTCAGATGTCCTGACACTGAATGAAAGTTTGTGCCTTGTTGTATTTTCCCTTTCCTGTTATGCCTGCTTGATTCATTCAGTTTCGAGAGAGATATTCATTAAAATCTATGTTTGTACATCCGTAGATATAAAATCTACAGAAAAATCAACTGACAGCAAAATATAAGACAGTTGCATGTGCTGTTTCACTTCACCGTAAAGGTAAAGTGATCTCTTTCTCTTACATATATTTGTTTTTTAGCTTGGTTCATCAACTTTTCAATACCAAAAGTCAGTTTGAGACAGAGTCCCCTTGTACCAGTTAGTGACTTCATCACTGAACGACATGCAGGAGGCCTATCAGCATTCAATCCAGGAATTTAAGCAATAATTTATGAAAATGGATGTTATCAAACAAAACACTGTTTTCTTTTTTAAATAAATGCCGTCAACCTCTAACATGATAGCAGTGTATACCAGTTTGGCCAGTTTCTGAAAAATGAGTGGCATAGCATTGAGTTTGAGGCCAGGAATCCTTGTAGTAGTTGATGACTACTTCACTGAACAACATGCAGGATACCAGTCGTATGAAATCCAGGGCCCAACCACGACAGCACTGATAAGAAGTGGCATACATGTCTTACTCTTGAACATGTTTGTTTTGCGATGGCTGTAAAATCATTAAATGAATTTTGGGAACCCGTCACATGTCATGAATTAAACATCTGCAGAATTACTGTTCCAACTGTTTATTACCTCTTGTAAATAAATTAATGAAATATCTCACAATTGCATCAAATAATTGAAAATTGTAAAAAATGGTGTTTTCCAAATATCTTTATTGCTTGAAATTCAGAAATAGTCCTGCAATATGGAATGGAAAGAATATTTTTTGTAAAGTTTTAAAATAACCCCAATTCAGTTTGTCTTCAGTAGTATAATACAGGGGGAAATTAACTGCGCCCTGAGGTCTGCAATTTGAATGTACTTCCTGATATACATATCTGTGTTCGGCTTAAAAATCGAAATATACATTGCGAAATGTTTACACCCATCCCTGTGCAACAGTATTTTACCAGAAAACTTTTTTTGTAAAATGGTGATTGATTATTAAATCTGGATCATTCATTAATTTTGTCGATTAATTTTTATAGTACCTTTTGCAAAAAGTTGAAATTTTAATGCAAAAGATGAAAAAATGCACTCTTTGGTTTCACAGCCAAAGTAACTGAGTTTAACTTAATGCAACATATTTTTTCACATTTTAGTATACATTTGTCAGAACAGCGTTTCTCGCACAAAGTTTTCTTTGGAGCATGCGAGTGAAAGTTTTAAATATGTTGTTATGGTATTTGAGGCAAAGATATTAGAAAATCCACTAATTTCTATCGGTGTGCAGATGACATTTCGAAGACTATTTTGTAAAATTGTGATATTTGAATTCTGGTAACTCTGATTTTGTCAAATAATTTTCTAAAATTCCTTTTGTAATAAGTTGAAATGAATTTTAAATCAAAATATTACAAAAAAAAAATACATAACATGTTTTCACACCCAAAATTAACTGAATTTAACTTAATGCGACATAATAATTGACAATATTTTAGCATAATATGTCAGAACAGCTTTCTCGCACATTATTTCCTTCTGCGCATGCGAGCAAAAGGTTTAAATATGTTGGTATGGTATTTGAGGCAAAGATATTTGAAAATCCACTAATTTCTACCTGTGCAGTGTGCGCCGATGACATTTCAAAGACTATTTTGCAAAATTGTGATAGTTGAATTCTGGTAACTCTGATTTTGTCAAATAATTTTCTGTAATACCTTTTGTAATAAGTTGAAACAAATTTTAAATCAAAATATTACAAAAAAAAATACATAACATGTTTTCACACCCAAAGTAATTGAGTTTAACTTAATGCAACATAATAATTCACAATATTTGTGAAAAAATTTGTCAAAACAGTTTTTTTGCATTATACTTCTTTTTGTAGTATGCAAGCGAAAGATTTAAATATGTTGTATGGTATTTGAAACAAAGAATTTGAAAATTGACTATATTAATTCTGTTTATTTACATACATGTATGCAAAAGACGATATGATTTAACCTGACCAAAGGCACAGTCTCAATCAAGTGCATGTTACAGACTTTAATTTTAAGTTATAATAAGCATTTGAATATATATAATAGACCAGAATACTGTTTCATTAAATTTTCAAAAATGAATTTTAAAATTGCAAAAAAAGTTGTTGATAATGTAAGGTGAAGCAAATAATTTGAATAGTTTGAACTGGCCTTTCAAATTGTAAAATGTCACACAGGCTGACGTTATTCAACATTTTATGCAGAAATCTATTTCAAATCTTGAAATTTTCATTTCTAATCAAATGATATGATGTAGGCCTACTGTAGACTGTAGTGTTGTGAAGAAGTTTCCAGCCCGCAGTGTAGGTGGTTCAATTTAAATAGTTCTAAAAATTAAATGAAATCTTAGTCATATTAAAGTCGCCTGCGTTCTGCATATGCTTGTAATGATTTTTATAATGTTCATCGATAATGCTAGTCTTTCTCGTGCGAGTAGGTAGCCAGACCTGTGTTTCAAAATACATCCCATCACCGCGGGACTCTAGTAAGTCTATGTCAGTATATGATCGGCAAAAACCAAAACTTATTTCATTCCTCTTTTCATAAGGTAACTGATATATCAGAGAAGTTGCAAAGAAGAAGCATTGGGTGTGGTAGTTCACGAGAAAGTGTCCGAGAGCACACGATTCTGTGTACAATTGTCACATCAATCTGGAGATTCCCGTTGTTATTTTTAGACCTAGAGTCTAATACGATAAAAAAAATCCCTGACGAAGCTAGTCACAAACAAATACAGAGACTATCGAAATCTGAAAATTGGAGACAAAGCAGGCCTATCACTACAGTAAATATCAAATAAACGGGAACTATTCTTCGTGCATATTTACCGTCGTCTGTTTACATCAACGTAAACAAACAAGTTTACTTACCGTCAGCGTTAGGCCTACGAGGCTTCGGGAATTTGCTTGACATTCTGAACGCTGGGTTGATTTTTCGCATGCATGTTTGTGAAAAGCGACATACAATGATCGTGACAAAGCATCTATATCCTGGAGCATTGCCTCTGACATTGAAAAATAGCAATATATACTGGCAGTGACAGTAAAATACAACTAACAGGCGGCTTACACAACAAACTTTCGTGACGAGTTCGTATGGGCGTTACGTCACCAAAACATGCGATCGTCTGCTGTTTATAGCAAAATACCCCTGTCGAGTGGAAAAATACTGCGAAGGTCGAAAAAATAGGCCATTTTCAAATCAATCGTGTGACCGTTCTGTTGATGATATCGAAAAACTAAACAGACAGTTTTCTTCAGGAAACATTTATCTATTTATATGTACATTGTATATGTTTCTGGATATTTTTTTCGAATTTTGAGGGCGGTTTAAACAGAAACACTTAGTCAAAATAACGATTTTGGCGTGTTTGGCCCCAAATATCTCCATAATTAGATTTTTCCCAGATATACCGAATATGTCAGGACGTAGATCACACCGAGTTTTACAAGTGTGGAAAGTTTTATCAAAATGTATCGAGCCGTTTTCTCTGCGCTCAAATCGCGACTATATGCGGCAAAATAGGCAGAAGTTGCCGTGTCTACATTTCGTTCCGTAAGGAACGATAACTCTGTTATCGCCTCCTTACTGCACTTCATTCCATATCAAAATGTAAATTCGTAACGACTACGGCAGAATTACCGAAAATGTACGATACAAAAGGACAATCTTACTAGAGGGTGACACCTGAAGGATGTCACAGATGGAATGAAGTGTAGTAAGGGGCGATAACTGTGTTTGTTATGAAACTGATGGCAGTTACAGGATTGGGAAAATTAACAGCATTTGGTTAGAGGCGACATAGGCCTAAATCAATGTGTTTGTTATGAAACTGATGGCAGTTACAGGATTTGGAAAATTAACAGCATTTGGTTAGAGGCGACATAGGCCTAAATCAAGAAAATGTTTTAAAATCATTGAATGAAAAATAATATTTAATAATGACTAATAGATGGATAATGTGGTGGGAGATTAGCCACTGGACAAACAGCAATACACACCTGTAGTTTGGTACATGTATCATTTAAATGTCCAGTGTTACCAGATGCGCCACGTGGAGGCTCTCCTTTTGCACCCTATGTTGGTGTATGTCTGTTGCGTGTCTGTATAGATCAGATACTACTATACAACAATGTTTGACATCCAAAAACTGGAACAATGTATAAAGAGAATTGATCAAACTGAAAATGTTGATTCAATAAAATTATTATTTTGAGAACAGTAAAGGTTGATTATTTGCAATTATTCTAGTGAATAGTCCTTGAAAGCATGAAAAATGCGTATTTAACTGCAGTGGTTTTCATGAAATTTGTTAATTGTATACCAAAAATCTCAGTCTGCAATTCCTTTGCTGGATATATAACTTAAATGAGCTTTGAAGTTGACATCAATTATGCAAGGATCTACATAATAATCTTTATAATCCTGGATGTAATAGTAGTAACTCTGATCCGAAGTAGAAGTGAGTTTTGGATGCCATGTACTGTCTAAAAGTGCATTATATGTAAATAAAAGTAAAATAAGCCCCAATAATAACAACGCTAGGTAATACTGTTGTATCCATATACAAATGACAGTTAAAAGATTCAGATTTTGGCAACCTATATACCCTGAACACTCGAGCTCAGACCAAGTACCAAGTTTGAACACAATAGACCTGGTGGTTTTTTGAAAAGCTGAAAATGTTTGCGTTATGCAGAGGCCATTGGGTGGCCATCTTGGGATTCATATCACTGACGTACTATAAACAAAATATATCAACATATGGTCGCCACCATGAAAGGTATACTTGTATCAATATTTAGGTCGAAGAAAAATCAGACCATTGGTTCTTGAAATGTGACAAGTTTATGATAGATTGAAGTTGATAAGAACCGTTTACTTTAACTTTCTGCTAAGGTGAGCATACCAACTGCTAGTGCCTCCTTCCCCCTCCCCCCTGTCCTAGTGTTCCCCTAAATGGGATGCTGTAGGGGATTTAGGGATACCTCTGATTTTGGATATATCTGCTGCCTGGATTTATTGTCCGGTCCTGGATAGTGGTCATCAGCTCCTGGATTATGGTCTAGGGATAAAAATTGCAATCAAATTTCATGTTGCAATATATCGTGATGTATATCAAAATTGTGACTGGTACTTCATTTAGAACAAGTTTATCAAAGTTACATAATTTTGTATTTGATTTTAACTTCAAAAATCAAAATATAAATAAATTTCTTTTTGTGTTTTACTTGTTACATTATGGTTACCAGAAATGGCATATTGCTTACCTCCAATATGTCTGCTGCTAAGTTTCACAGAAATGGCATATTGCTTACCTCCAATATGTCTGCTGCTAAGTTTTATGGGCTCCTGGGTAATAGTCACCTGCTCCAAGATAATGTTAATTGACTCCTGAACAATGGTCCCCGTTTCCTGAAAAAATGATCATTGGTTTCAAGATTGATTTGAAAACACAAGAAAAAAACATAGAGGTTTATGATGGAAGTGCACTGCAGTTATTCTTAACATTAAAATATATTAAAGTTAATCCATATAGTTTAATTTGCTGATTTAAACTGTTGTACACAATCCTTCCTTGATGAAATCTCTTCCTTCTTTTAGAAATTATTACACTATTTTATCAGGCAGTCAAAAGAGACAACAGAAACAACAAAAGCTTCTTGAGCCGATGAAAATGCTTGTTGAGAGCAAGTTTAAGTTATTCCTTATAATCTAATCTTCTCCGTACAATCCCTGTGGAAATGCACTTTCATTGATGAATTGTTTTCTGTAAGAAATTATGCTACTGTATCAGTGAGTCAAGTCACAACACTTAGCTCTTGGATATTTATCCTTGGTCCATTGATAATGGTCACAGGCTCCGGGGTAATGGTCATGGAATCCAGGGTTATGGTCATGGGCTCCTGGATAATGTACATCGGCTCCTGGCTAATCGTATCTAAAGGAATAATCATTGCAATCCAATTTCACATTAAGATACTTCACAAGATATTGACATCGTTTTATTTGAAATATGAAAAATCACTCTCGAATAAAAGTTAATTTTCTGTCTTATAGCATTACCATCAATTATTTATCAATATAATGGAATGACAATCCATTTGCTCACCTCTAATATGTGTGCAGCAGTGTTTTATTGTTGGATCCTAGGTAACAGTTGTAGGCTTCTGGGTAATGGGCACTTCTTTTGTCGGGATTCAAACTTCTGGGTAATGGGCACTTCTTTTGTCGGGATTCAACAGGTGTGAAAATGTGCTGTTATGTAAGTCAATGTTCCTTGTTGTTAGGTTACTGTAAGTTTGCACTAGAACATCAAATTCGTGTCAGCACTCCACTGGTCCACAACATTGCTGATAGAACTAGTGTTACATTAGTCCTTCTTCATATGAAACATTGATGACTAAACCTCTCTTGCATCTGTTATCCAAATGGACAAAACGTTTGTGATTGTCTCTATTGTACTGCATTTCCCATACAAGTAATGGTTATAGGCTCCTGCATGATGGTATAAGGGTTCTCGATTATGGTGGTAGGCTCCTGGGTAATGGTGGTAGGCTTATGGGTAATAGTGGTAGTCTTGTGGGTAATGGTGGTAGTCTTGTGGGTAATGGTGGTAGGCTTCTGGGTAATGGTTATAGGCTTCTAGGTATTGGTTGTAGTCTTTGGTTAATGGTGGTAGTCTTCTGGGTAATAGTGGTAGTCTTCTGGGTAATGGTGGTAGCTTCTTGGTAATGGTGGTAGGCTTCTGCTTAATGGTGGTAGGCTCCTGGGTAATGGTGGTAGGCTTCTGGGTTATGGTGGTAGTATTCTGGGTAATAGTGGTAGTCTTCTGTGTAATGGTTATAGGCTTCTAGGTATTGGTTGTAGTCTTTGGTTAATGGTGGTCTGGTCTGGGTAACGGTGGTAGGCTTCTGGATTTTTGGCATTTGTTCAAAACTTTTGTACGGATTCAATAGGTGTGCAAATGTGTAGGCATGTGTCAGTGTTCCATGTTGTTAGGTTACTGTAATTGTACTAGAATATCAAAGTTGTGTCAGCACTCCACTGGTCCACAACATTGCTGATAGAACTAGTGTTACATTAGTCCTTCTTCATATGAAACATTGATGACTAAACCTCTCTTGCATCTGTTATCCAAATGGACAAAACGTTTGTGATCGTCTCTCTTGTACTGCATTTCCCATACAAGGAATGGTTATAGGCTCCTGCATGATGGTCTAAGGGTTCTCGGTTATGGTGGTAGTGTTCTGGGTAGTGATGGTAGGCTTCTGGGTAATAGTGGTAGTCTTGTGGGTAATGGTGGTAGGCTTCTTGGTTATGGTGGTAGTATTCTGGGTAATAGTGGTAGTCTTCTGTGTAATGGTTATAGGCTTCTAAGTATTGGTTGTAGTCTTTGGTTAATGGTGGTCTGGTCTGGGTAATGGTGGTAGGCTCCTGGGTAATGGTGGTAGGCTTCTGGGTTATTAGCATTTGTTCAAAACTTTTGTACGGATTCAACAGGTGTGCAAATGTGTAGGCATGTGTCAGTGTTCCATATTGTTAGGTTACTGTAATTGTACTAGAATATCAAAGTTGTGTCAGCACTCCACTGGTCCACAATATTGCTGATAGAACTAGTGTTACATTAGTCCTTCTTCATATGAAACATTGATGACTAAACATCTCTTGCATCTGTTATCCAAATGGACAAAACGTTTGTGATTGTCTCTATTGTACTGCATTTTCCATACAAGTAATGGTTATAGGCTCCTGCATGATGGTCTAAGGGTTCTCGGTTATGGTGGTAGTGTTCTGGGTAATGGTGGTAGTCTTATGGGTAATGGTGGTAGGCTTCTGGGTAATAGTGGTAGTCTTCTGGGTAATGGTTATAGGCTTCTAGGTATTGGTTGTAGTCTTTGGTTAATGGCGGTATTGTTCTGGGTAGTTGTGGTAGTCTTGTGGGTAATGGTGGTAGGCTCTTTGGTAAAGATGGTAGTCTTCTGGGTAATGGTGGTAGGCTTCTGGGTTATGGTGGTAGGCTTCTGGGTAATGGTGGTAGGCTCCTGGGTAATGGTTGTTGGCTTCTGGGTAATGGGCATTTGTTCAAAACTTTTGTACGGATTCAACAGGTGAGCAAATGTGTAGGCATGTGTCAGTGTTCCATGTTGTTAGGTTACTGTAATTGTACTAGAATATCAAAGTTGTGTCAGCACTCCACTGGTCCACAACAATGCTGATAGAACTAGTGTTACATTAGTCCTTCTTCATATGAAACATTGATGATTAAACCTCTCTTGCATCTGTTATCCAAATGGACAAAACGTTTGTGATTGTCTCTCTTGTACTGCATTTCCCATACAAGTAATGGTTATAGGCTCCTGCATGATGGTCTAAGGGTTCTCGGTTATGATGGTAGTGTTCTGGGTAATAGTGGTAGTCTTGTGGGTAATGGTGGTAGGCTTCTGCCTAATGGTGGTAGGCTCCTGGGTAATAGTGGTAGGCTTCTGGGTTATGGTGATAGTATTCTGTGTAATGGTTATAGGCTTCTAGGTATTGGTTGTAGTCTTTGGTTAATGGTGGTGTGGTCTGGGTAATGGTGGTAGGCTTCTGGGTAATGGTGGTAGGCTCCTGGGTAATGGTGGTTGGCTTCTGGGTAATGGGCATTTGTTCAAAACTTTTGTACGGATTCAACAGGTGAGCAAACGTGTAGGCATGTGTCAGTGTTCCATATTGTTAGGTTACTGTAATTGTACTAGAATATCAAAGTTGTGTCAGCACTCCACTGGTCCACAACAATGCTGATAGAACTAGTGTTACATTAGTTCTTCTTCATATGAAACATTGATGACTAAACCTCTCTTGCATCTGTTATCCAAATGGACAAAACGTTTGTGATTGTCTCTATTGTACTGCATTTCCCATACAAGTAATGGTTATAGGCTCCTGCATGATGGTCTAAGGGTTCTCGGTTATGGTGGTAGTGTTGTTCTGGGTAGTGATGGTAGGCTTCTGGGTAATGGTGGTAGTCTTGTGGGCAATGGTGGTAGGCTTCTGCTTAATGGTGGTAGGCTCCTGGGTAATGGTGGTAGGCTTCTGGGTTATGGTGGTAGTATTCTGGGTAATAGTGGTAGTCTTCTGTGTAATGGTTATAGGCTTCTAGGTATTGGTTGTAGTCTTTGGTTAATGGTGGTCTGGTCTGGGTAATGGTGGTAGGCTTCTTGGTAATAGTGGTAGTCTTCTGGGTAAAGGTGGTAGTCTTGTGGGTAATGGTGGTAGGCTTCTGGGTAATGGTGGTAGTCTTCTTGGTAATGGTTATAGGCTTATGGTATTGGTTGTAGTCTTGTGGGTAATGGTGGTAGGCTTCTGGGTAAAGGTGGTAGTCTTCTGGGTAATGGTGGTAGGCTTCTGGGTTATGGTGGTAGGCTTCTGGGTAATGGTGGTAGGCTCCTGGGTAATGGTGGTTGGCTTCTGGGTAATGGGCATTTGTTCAAAACTTTTGTACGGATTCAACAGGTGAGCAAACGTGTAGGCATGTGTCAGTGTTCCATATTGTTAGGTTACTGTAATTGTACTAGAATATCAAAGTTGTGTCAGCACTCCACTGGTCCACAACAATGCTGATAGAACTAGTGTTACATTAGTTCTTCTTCATATGAAACATTGATGACTAAACCTCTCTTGCATCTGTTATCCAAATGGACAAAACGTTTGTGATTGTCTCTATTGTACTGCATTTCCCATACAAGTAATGGTTATAGGCTCCTGCATGATGGTCTAAGGGTTCTCGGTTATGGTGGTAGTGTTCTGGGTAGTGATGGTAGGCTTCTGGGTAATGGTGGTAGTCTTGTGGGCAATGGTGGTAGGCTTCTGCTTAATGGTGGTAGGCTCCTGGGTAATGGTGGTAGGCTTCTGGGTTATGGTGGTAGTATTCTGGGTAATAGTGGTAGTCTTCTGTGTAATGGTTATAGGTTTCTAGGTATTGGTTGTAGTCTTTGGTTAATGGTGGTCTGGTCTGGGTAATGGTGGTAGGCTTCTTGGTAATAGTGGTAGTCTTCTGGGTAAAGGTGGTAGTCTTCTGGGTAATGGTGGTAGGCTTCTGGGTAATGGTGGTAGTCTTCTTGGTAATGGTTATAGGCTTATGGTATTGGTTGTAGTCTTGTGGGTAATGGTGGTAGGCTTCTGGGTTATGGTGGTAGGCTTCTGGGTAATGGTGGTTGGCTTCTGGGTAATGGGCATTTTTTTAAAATGGACAAAACGTTTGTGATTGTCTCTATTGTACTGCATTTCCCATACAAGTAATGGTTATAGGCTCCTGCATGATGGTCTAAGGGTTCTCGGTTATGGTGGTAGTGTTCTGGGTAATAGTGGTAGTCTTGTGGGTAATGGTGGTAGGCTTCTGCCTAATGGTGGTAGGCTTCTGCCTAATGGTTGTAGGCTTCTGGGTAATGGTGATAGTATTCTTGGTAATAGTGGTAGTCTTCTGTGTAATGGTTATAGGCTTCTAGGTATTGGTTGTAGTCTTTGGTTAATGGTGGTCTGGTCTTGGTAATGGTGGTAGGCTTCTGGGTAATGGTGGTAGTCTTATGGGTAATGGTGGTAGGCTTCTGGGTAATAGTGGTAGTCTTCTGGGTAATGGTTATAGGCTTCTAGGTATTGGTTGTAGTCTTTGGTTAATGGCGGTATTGTTCTGGGTAGTGGTGGTAGTCTTGTGGGTAATGGTGGTAGGCTCTTTGGTAAAGATGGTAGTCTTCTGGGTAATGGTGGTAGGCTTCTGGGTTATGGTGGTAGGCTTCTGGGTAATGGTGGTAGGCTCCTTGGTAATGGTGGTTGGCTTCTGGGTAATGGGCATTTGTTCAAAACTTTTGTACGGATTCAACAGGTGAGCAAATGTGTAGGCATGTGTCAGTGTTCCATGTTGTTAGGTTACTGTAATTGTACTAGAATATCAAAGTTGTGTCAGCACTCCACTGGTCCACAACAATGCTGATAGAACTAGTGTTACATTAGTCCTTCTTCATATGAAACATTGATGATTAAACCTCTCTTGCATCTGTTATCCAAATGGACAAAACGTTTGTGATTGTCTCTCTTGTACTGCATTTCCCATACAAGTAATGGTTATAGGCTCCTGCATGATGGTCTAAGGGTTCTCGGTTATGATGGTAGTGTTCTAGGTAATAGTGGTAGTCTTGTGGGTAATGGTGGTAGGCTTCTGCCTAATGGTGGTAGGCTCCTGGGTAATAGTGGTAGGCTTCTGGGTTATGGTGATAGTATTCTGTGTAATGGTTATAGGCTTCTAGGTATTGGTTGTAGTCTTTGGTTAATGGTGGTGTGGTCTGGGTAATGGTGGTAGGCTTCTGGGTAATGGTGGTAGGCTCCTGGGTAATGGTGGTTGGCTTCTGGGTAATGGGCATTTGTTCAAAACTTTTGTACGGATTCAACAGGTGAGCAAACGTGTAGGCATGTGTCAGTGTTCCATATTGTTAGGTTACTGTAATTGTACTAGAATATCAAAGTTGTGTCAGCACTCCACTGGTCCACAACAATGCTGATAGAACTAGTGTTTCAGTAGTTCTTCTTCATATGAAACATTGATGACTAAACCTCTCTTGCATCTGTTATCCAAATGGACAAAACGTTTGTGATTGTCTCTATTGTACTGCATTTCCCATACAAGTAATGGTTATAGGCTCCTGCATGATGGTCTAAGGGTTCTCGGTTATGGTGGTAGTGTTCTGGGTAGTGATGGTAGGCTTCTGGGTAATGGTGGTAGTCTTGTGGGCAATGGTGGTAGGCTTCTGCTTAATGGTGGTAGGCTCCTGGGTAATGGTGGTAGGCTTCTGGGTTATGGTGGTAGTATTCTGGGTAATAGTGGTAGTCTTCTGTGTAATGGTTATAGGCTTCTAGGTATTGGTTGTAGTCTTTGGTTAATGGTGGTCTGGTCTGGGTAATGGTGGTAGGCTTCTTGGTAATAGTGGTAGTCTTCTGGGTAAAGGTGGTAGTCTTCTGGGTAATGGTGGTAGGCTTCTGGGTAATGGTGGTAGTCTTCTTGGTAATGGTTATAGGCTTATGGTATTGGTTGTAGTCTTGTGGGTAATGGTGGTAGGCTTCTGGGTAAAGGTGGTAGTCTTCTGGGTAATGGTGGTAGGCTTCTGGGTCATGGTGGTAGGCTTCTGGGTAATGGTTATAGGCTGATGGTATTGGTTGTAGTCTTTGGTTAATGGCAGTATTGTTCTGGGTAATGGTGGTAGTCTTGTGGGTAATGGTGGTAGGCTTCTGGGTTATGGTGGTAGGCTTCTGGGTAATGGTGGTAGGCTCCTGGGTAATGGTGGTTGGCTTCTGGGTAATGGGCATTTGTTCAAAATGGACAAAACGTTTGTGATTGTCTCTATTGTACTGCATTTCCCATACAAGTAATGGTTATAGGCTCCTGCATGATGGTCTAAGGGTTCTCGGTTATGGTGGTAGTGTTCTGGGTAGTGATGGTAGTCTTGTGGGTAATGGTGGTAGGCTTCTGCCTAATGGTGGTAGGCTTCTGCCTAATGGTGGTAGGCTCCTGGGTAATGGTGGTAGGCTTCTGGGTAATGGTGATAGTATTCTGGGTAATAGTGGTAGTCTTCTGTGTAATGGTTATAGGCTTCTAGGTATTGGTTGTAGTCTTTGGTTAATGGTGGTCTGGTCTGGGTAATGGTGGTAGGCTTCTGGGTAATGGTGGTAGGCTCCTTGGTAATGGTGGTTGGCTTCTGGGTAATGGGCATTTGTTCAAAACTTTTGTACGGATTCAACAGGTGAGCAAATGTGTAGGCATGTGTCAGTGTTGCATATTGTTAGGTTACTGTAATTGTACTAGAATATCAAAGTTGTGTCAGCACTCCACTGGTCCACAACATTGCTGATAGAACTAGTGTTACATTAGTCCTTCTTCATATGAAACATTGATGACTAAACCTCTCTTGCATCTGTTATCCAAATGGACAAAACGTTTGTGATTGTCTCTATTGTACTGCATTTCCCATACAAGTAATGGTTATAGGCTCCTGCATGATGGTCTAAGGGTTCTCGGTTATGGTGGTAGTGTTCTGGGTAGTGATGGTAGGCTTCTGGGTAATAGTGGTAGTCTTGTGGGCAATGGTGGTAGGCTCCTGGGTAATGGTGGTAGGCTTCTGGGTTATGGTGGTAGTATTCTGGGTAATAGTGGTAGTCTTCTGTGTAATGGTTATAGGCTTCTAGGTATTGGTTGTAGTCTTTGGTTAATGGTGGTCTGGTCTGGGTAATGGTGGTAGGCTTCTTGGTAATAGTGGTAGTCTTCAGGGTAAAGGTGGTAGTCTTCTGGGTAATGGTGGTAGGCTTCTGGGTAATGGTGGTAGTCTTCTTGGTAATGGTTATAGGCTTATGGTATTGGTTGTAGTCTTTGGTTAATGGCAGTATTGTTCTGGGTAATGGTGGTAGTCTTGAGGGTAATGGTGGTAGGCTTCTGGGTAAAGGTGGTAGTCTTCTGGGTAATGGTGGTAGGCTTCTGGGTTATGGTGGTAGGCTTCTGGGTAATGGTGGTAGGCTCCTGGGTAATGGTAGTTGGCTTCTGGGTAATGGGCATTTGTTCAAAATGGACAAAACGTTTGTGATTGTCTCTATTGTACTGCATTTCCCATACAAGTAATGGTTATAGGCTCCTGCATGATGGTCTAAGGGTTCTCGGTTATGGTGGTAGTGTTCTGGGTAATAATGGTAGTCTTGTGGGTAATGGTGGTAGGCTTCTGCCTAATGGTGGTAGGCTTCTGCCTAATGGTGGTAGGCTCCTGGGTAATGGTGGTAGGCTTCTGGGTAATGGTGATAGTATTCTGGGTAATAGTGGTAGTCTTCTGTGTAATGGTTATAGGCTTCTAGGTATTGGTTGTAGTCTTTGGTTAATGGTGGTCTGGTCTGGGTAATGGTGGTAGGCTTCTGGGTAATGGTGGTAGGCTCCTTGGTAATGGTGGTTGGCTTCTGGGTAATGGGCATTTGTTCAAAACTTTTGTACGGATTCAACAGGTGAGCAAATGTGTAGGCATGTGTCAGTGTTGCATATTGTTAGGTTACTGTAATTGTACTAGAATATCAAAGTTGTGTCAGCACTCCACTGGTCCACAACATTGCTGATAGAACTAGTGTTACATTAGTCCTTCTTCATATGAAACGTTGATGACTAAACATCTCTTGCATCTGTTATCCAAATGGACAAAACGTTTGTGATTGTCTCTATTGTACTGCATTTCCCATACAAGTAATGGTTATAGGCTCCTGCATGATGGTCTAAGGGTTCTCAGTTATGGTGGTAGTGTTCTGGGTAGTGATGGTAGGCTTCTGGGTAATAGTGGTAGTCTTGTGGGCAATGGTGGTAGGCTTCTGCTTAATGGTGGTAGGCTCCTGGGTAATGGTGGTAGGCTTCTGGGTTATGGTGATAGTATTCTGGGTAATAGTGGTAGTCTTCTGTGTAATGGTTATAGGCTTCTAGGTATTGGTTGTAGTCTTTGGTTAATGGTGGTCTGGTCTGGGTAATGGTGGTAGGCTTCTTGGTAATAGTGGTAGTCTTCTGGGTAAAGGTGGTAGTCTTCTGGGTAATGGTGGTAGGCTTCTGGGTAATGGTGGTAGTCTTCTTGGTAATGGTTATAGGCTTATGGTATTGGTTGTAGTCTTTGGTTAATGGCAGTATTGTTCTGGGTAATGGTGGTAGTCTTGTGGGTAATGGTGGTAGGCTTCTGGGTAAAGGTGGTAGTCTTCTGGGTAATGGTGGTAGGCTTCTGGGTTATGGTGGTAGGCTTCTGGGTAATGGTGGTAGGCTCCTGGGTAATGGTGGTTGGCTTCTGGGTAATGGGCATTTGTTCAAAAGTTTTGTACGGATTCAACAGGTGAGCAAATGTGTAGGCATGTGTCAGTGTTGCATATTGTTAGGTTACTGTAATTGTACTAGAATATCAAAGTTGTGTCAGCACTCCACTGGTCCACAACATTGCTGATAGAACTAGTGTTACATTAGTCCTTCTTCATATGAAACATTGATGACTAAACCTCTCTTGCATCTGTTATCCAAATGGACAAAACGTTTGTGATTGTCTCTATTGTACTGCATTTCCCATACAAGTAATGGTTATAGGCTCCTGCATGATGGTCTAAGGGTTCTCGGTTATGGTGGTAGTGTTCTGGGTAATAATGGTAGTCTTGTGGGTAATGGTGGTAGGCTTCTGCCTAATGGTGGTAGGCACCTGGGTAATGGTGGTAGGCTTCTGGGTAATGGTGATAGTATTCTGGGTAATAGTGGTAGTCTTCTGTGTAATGGTTATAGGCTTCTAGGTATTGGTTGTAGTCTTTGGTTAATGGTGGTCTGGTCTGGGTAATGGTGGTAGGCTTCTGGGTAATGGTGGTAGGCTCCTTGGTAATGGTGGTTGGCTTCTGGGTAATGGGCATTTGTTCAAAACTTTTGTACGGATTCAACAGGTGAGCAAATGTGTAGGCATGTGTCAGTGTTGCATATTGTTAGGTTACTGTAATTGTACTAGAATATCAAAGTTGTGTCAGCACTCCACTGGTCCACAACAATGCTGATAGAACTAGTGTTACATTAGTCCTTCTTCATATGAAACATTGATGACTAAACCTCTCTTGCATCTGTTATCCAAATGGACAAAACGTTTGTGATTGTCTC
This sequence comes from Pecten maximus, assembly GCF_902652985.1. NCBI lineage: Eukaryota > Metazoa > Mollusca > Bivalvia > Pectinida > Pectinidae > Pecten > Pecten maximus. The sequence continues at coordinate 27,626,898 of NC_047027.1, read as the reverse complement.
TATTGTACTGCATTTCCCATACAAGTAATGGTTATAGGCTCCTGCATGATGGTCTAAGGGTTCTCGGTTATGGTGGTAGTGTTCTGGGTAGTGATGGTAGGCTTCTGGGTAATAGTGGTAGTCTTGTGGGCAATGGTGGTAGGCTTCTGCTTAATGGTGGTAGGCTCCTGGGTAGTGATGGTAGGCTTCTGGGTAATAGTGGTAGTCTTGTGGGTAATGGTGGTAGTCTTGTGGGTAATGGTGGTAGGCTACTGCTTAATAGTGGTAGTCTTCTGGGTAATGGTTATAGGCTTCTATGTATTGGTTGTAGTCTTTGGCTAATGGTGGAAGTGTTCTAGGTAGTGGTGGTAGTCTTCTGGGTAATGGTCATTGGCTCCTGCATGATGATCTTGGGTTATGATCGTAGACTCACGTAATGGTAGTAGGTTCCTGCATTATCGTTGTAGGCTCATGGTTAATGGTTGCTGCCTCTTGAATAATCGTTGTAGGCTCAAAGCTAATGGTTGCTGGCTCTTGAATAATCGTTGTAGGCTCATGGATAATGGTGGCTGGCTCCTGGATAATGGTTGTTGTTTCCTGGAAAATAACATCGGGAAAGTTAATGCCATCTGCTTTTATATTTCGAAACTTCTGATATTGCAATGTTTTCTTCAAAAAAATTTTGAGAAATCAGAGGTTAAAATTAAATTTGTGGAATTCTACCTATTATGAAATTGAGGAGAAATGAAAGTCCTATGTCTTGATCCATTCTTTTATTTAAACTTTAACATTTTGCAATATTTCATGAAAATTTGGATGATATTCCATGTTTTGGAGAATTTTCCATTGGCCTAGATTTACCTCCGGAAATTGATTTAAAATTGATAAAGGTTGTATGTATATTTGAGTTTGATTTGATTACATGTATAATGTGTTGTTTACTTTTTGCCCTGTATTATGTCCATCAAATAGCAATCCTATTGCTCACCTCCGATACAGCTGTTGTTTTTCCTTTTTGTTGGTCCCTGGATATTGGTCGTAGTCTCAAGGATAATGGTTTGTAGGCTCCTGGATACTGTAAAGTGCTTTAATTTTGCAATGTGAAAATCGAACGTTTTTGTGGCGGGAGCTGATTGGCAGCATCTTTTAAATTCGCCCTACACCGGTTTCGAGAAAACTTAGGATCAATGGGAACCTACATATAAAATTTGAGAAAGATCCCCGCAGTACTTTGAAAAATAGCGATAACAAACTTCAATTGTCAAAATACGGGATGGCTGTCTGTCGGCCATGTTGTTTTACAACTAGTCCAAAAATGAAATGAGCAAACAAGGGAACAAAGTCATCATACATATTAAATTTAAGAAAGATCCCTTCAGTCCTTTCTGAGAAATAGTGATAACAAACTTCCATCGTCAAAATCCAAGATGGATGCCTTTCGACCATGTTGTTTTCTGACTGGTCCGAAAATGCAATATGCATAATTTGGCATCAAGGGGAACTTACATATGAAATGTGATAAAGATCTCTTCGATACTTTTTGAGAATTAGCGATAACAAACTTCAATTGTCACAATCCAAGATGGTGTTTGTCGGCCATATTGTTTTACAACTTGTCAAAAAATGACATGTGCAAACTAGAGACCAAGGGCACCCTACATATGAAATTTCAGAAAGATATCTTCAGTACTTTTGGAGAAATAGTGATAAACTTCAATCGTCAAAATTCAAGATGGCTGCCTGTCGGCTATGTTGTTTCCTGACTGGTCCGAAAATGAAATATGCATAAGTCGGGATCAAGAGGATATAGCGAGGTGAACATGTGAAATGTGAGAAAGATCCCTGCAGTACTTTTTGAGAAATAGCGATAACAAACTTCAAATGTCAAAATCCAAGATGGCAGCCTGTCGGCCATGTTCATTTTTTATTGCTCCCAAAATGGAATATACACAGCTAGGGACCAAGGATAACCTGCATGTGAAATTTGAGAAAGATCCCTTCAGTACTTTCTGTGATTTAGCGATAACAAACTTCAAATGTCATCATCAGATGGTGGTCTGAAAATCTAACAGCAGACAGTACTACCCGTGGTAACACGGTCCCACATTATAACACACTGTGATGAGGCTAATGTTGTCATTGGTTAAGCTTTCAGGCATACTAAATGCAAATATAGCAAAATTTATGCCCTCACGAAATAAAAGCACTTTACAGTAATGGTCGTACGCTCCTTGGTGATTGCTGTAGGCTCCTGGATAATGGTAGTTGGGTCCTGAAAAATAACATAAGGAAAGTTAATGCAATCCACTTTCATATTACGTCAGATATTGCAATGTTTTCTTTAAAATATTGTGATTGATAAATTTATTTAAAATTGATCAAGGTTTGATATAAATTTGAGTTTAATTTAAATACAAGTATAATATTTTGTTTATTTTTTTCTTAATATTATGTCCAAAATCTATTGGGAATAGCAATCCGATTGCTCACCTTCGATACTGCTGTTGTATTTCATTTATTTTGGTCCCTAGATAATGTCATTGGGTCCTCCAATATGTCTACTGCCAGTTTTCATCATGGGATCCTGGTTAATACTCCTTCGTTCAAAACTTGAATCCGGAATTTACAGGTGTAAAAATGTGCCGACATAGAAGTCATTGTTCCATGTTGTTAGGTTACTATATTTGCACTAGAACATCAAAGTTGTGTCAGCACTCCACTGGTCCACAACAATGCTGATAGAACTAGTATAACATTAGTGCCTCTGCATATGAAACATCGATGACTGCACTTTACTGCCATGTTGCATGTGTAATACGAATGGAAAAAAATCTGTGATGACCTGTCGTGAAGCACGTAATTCTTGCACAAAATCACTGCCTGGTACTACACTCGTACAGGAGCACTGTTGCATTTTCTTGAAGAGGTGTTCTGACCCTGTTCATTGCTTCGTAGTTTCTTCCTCTGCCTCCTAGTGTGCCATTGCAGTTCTGGACGTCTTCATCACTGTAGTATACAAAGTGATTGGAGGCAGTACTTCCAACCGCAGTATAGTGATGCGGGTGGAAGTTGATGGCTGCTCTGAAGTCCATGGTCAGGTTATTGACAATGACTTGATGGTCAACTTGAGTTTTCTTCACTCCATCACGCTGAACATTAATAATGAAAAGTTGCGGCGCTCTTACTATTTCAAGTAGAATACTATGCTGGGTTTGTCCACAGTTTGTACATGTCAACATTTGATCTTCTGGTGTAAGCCATTTGTCAATTCCCTCTTGTATACGGATTTCGCTGCCTTCAAATTGTGCTAAGTGCATGTGGCATCTAAAAGCAGTAGGTTGACCATCTTCTCTGATCCTTGATGTTCCGCAACGTTGGCATGTTCTTGTCCTTTTGCGAATTCCTTTGTGAATGTTACATCCAAGAGTCCGATCAAGCCTTTCGAGCAGTTTTGTTAGGAATTCGTCGGCATCATGTTCAGTTCCAACGTGCCATCCAGAAAGCAAAGATTCAGTCAATTTGATGATTGGCATTTTCCTGACATCTATGCTGCGTATCTGATGATGTCTGTAGGCTCTATTAAAAATTTCATACAGAGCACAAAGTGGGCATGGTGAAGCCTGTCCAAACAGGTGTCCATCGCATCTTTGGTGCATGATGTGAAAACTTCTCAAAAACACATCAACAGCTTCTGTGTAACATAGGGCAATGATTGCAGCATTGATGAAGCACACATTGTTCCCACTATTCACCAGACCTTTAAATGTTGCACCATTCGGTCGGGTTTTAAGCGACAGAAGGTTTTCTTTAGGAATGTCAATTTGATAGTGTGGTTGTTTTGTAGATGATGGTGTTGTTTTCTTTCCCCTTTTGGCAACTTTGGATGTGCTCTGTGTCACCTTTTTCTCAATGAGCTCCTCATCAACAGCCTTCGTTTGAACAGATTTTTTCTTTTGGTAATTTTGTAAAGTGTGGTAATCCTCTGCAGTGAGATGTGGTGCTTTTTCAGCCACTAAGTATTCCTTTGATTCTTTTAATTTCTTGACGACATCAAGGAATGTACTGATGTGAGTGTCATTGTAATAACTCTGCACCATTTGCACGAGATTTGTTCCGTCCTTTTTAATGCTAAGTCCATTGAACACAGCTGTTTCTATGATCTTATCTGCAATAACATTAGTGTGCAAATTCCAAAACTTGTCTTTACAGTTTTCTTGAAGGCGAAAAGTCTGCTCCGAATTCACACGAATTGCCTCTTCAAAAGCTTGAGCATCCAGAACATTCTCTTTCAGTCTCTGAAGCTTAATGTCCAAGTATTTTGGAAATTTACGTAAATGAAGCTTGTGTGGACTCCTTACCCTGGAGATGGCAACCAGGAAAATGCCAGGAACATGAAACCAGCCCTCTAGATCAACCTCTGCCTTTGGGAAATTAGCGCCTTGACCCTTGAATGCTGTGGCTGCATCTCCTCCTTCAAGTGGCAGAGCAATTCTAGCAAGTTGTTCCTTTGGTGTTTTGGACTTTGGTTTGACTGGTTTGTAGCTTTCTACAGGAGCAATCGGCACATAGTTTTCACATCCTTTGAGTTTCAGAATATTTGGTCCAGTGTAGTTGGTTGCTTCAACGACCATGAATTCTGGCATTGCTGGTGGATTCTGAGGTACATGGAACTTGCACTTCATTGTACCCAATGACGGTAGCAGATCAAAATTGGCTTTCGTGTAGGTGACTCCATCTACTGATAAGAGAGTACTCTTTATTGGAATTTGCTTTTCCTTCGAGCATATGTCTATTGGCTGTGTTGTAATGCTATCCTTAAGAGCAGCTGCTTTTAGATGTTCATGTGTCAAGGATACTTCTACAGTGTCATTATTGTATATAGGGCCTACCAGGGTATGCATAGAACCATTATAGAGACCAAGACTGGGAGCCAAGTTTCTCAGCAGCATTACTCGCATCCCTTTGCATGCATGCCAATTAGGAGGCGCGCCTTCAAATTCTTTAGCAGGGAGTGCCTTCAGTTTCTCCTTCTTTGATGCGGGGCGATGCATAGAGTCGATCCGCATGATTGGATTACCAGTTGCATTGTGGTGTCTTATAAGAGCCCGTGCATTGTCCGCTTCAACACTTGGTCTGTTGTCTTCATTCTTTGAATGGAAATGGTATCCATGGAGGACATGTGCTGTATTCCATTCCTCATTGCCATTGACTTCGGACGCTGAAGCACAATGCTCTCTTAGGAAATTAATTTCCTGTTCCCTGCATTTTTTTCCATACCTCAAGTTGACAAGTATCTTCCCAGTGAATTCTTGACTGACAGGGTCATCGTCACTTCTTTTTACTTCTGTCAAGAATACTGCATCAAAGTTGCACTTCATGATGTCTTTACGGCAAGCAGTGATTTCATCTGATAGCAAACGCTGTTTTGGTTCAGTCAAAGTTTTCCACTTTTCATACCCAGAAATGTTTTGCAAAGGGGTGAAATTGAAGATTTGACGAAATCTCGTCATTCCAATCAATGATATTGAACTGCAGTCTTTGCCTTGATCTGTGTGTAGGCGTGCACTCCACAGAGGGTCGGAGGCAATGGGATGAATTTGAGCTGGATCGCCTATCAACACAATGCCAATGTTGTCAAGCAGGATGTTGCACTGGTCCAGACGTTCTGTGATGAAGGCAAAAATCTGCCTGGACAGCATGGAAAATTCATCGATGACCAGCAGAATGAATTTTTTGGGGTCAAAGTTTTGGATTAGTCTGGCATAACCTGCTGAGGTTTCTTCAAGATGCAGATCCTTCTCACTGAGATGTATTGGCAAACTGAAAAGTCGATGCAATGTTTCTGCCTTAAAATGCATCTGACTAGATGCTGCACCTGTAGGAGCAGCCAACTTGATTCTGTCAGTCCATGCTAGTTTTTGATTTCCATCTGTATCCGTCTTGCATCCAATCAATTTTATGAGTGTGCTCATAAAACATTTCAGTGTCCAGCTCTTACCAGTACCAGGATTGCCCATTAAGACAAGGCGCAGAGGTTTCGGTGCAGGCCCTTGTCTGTCATTGTCATCCCATTTCAACCTGTTAATGACATACTCGACAACTAAGTCATGTGCCATCCGCTGCTTTTCATTTAGTGTTGATGAATTGAAATCATCACCAGAAAGCTCTCCTTCAGTATTGACCAGATTTGCGAGCTGTGCATGTATTTGAGCAGTAGTTGGTATTACCCGATCTCCAAGCCAGCTAGCCATGAAGTCAACACCTTCTGGATTGGCTAATGCATCTGCATCACAATCAGAAGCCTTGAAGTCTTCTAGGTCTTCTATTGTGTCCTGTGGAGCAGCTCTCATACGATCAACAGGATTCTGATAAAACTGCTCATTTCCTGGATGAGCTTGAGGGCGTATGTAGTCATCATCTTCCTCATTGTGGACGCCAGGTGGTTTCTGTTCACTGCATTCAGTCATTTGAACATCCTGGTTTTCCTCAACATCTTCATCTGAACTTGAATCAAAGCTATCGTCACATGGAAGATTGTAGTGCTTCCAGTACCTTAGTGCCCATGGTGGCAGCCCTTGACCATTAACAAATGCACTGTTGAACAAGTCAATCCATCCTTTCTTGATAGAGTCATCATCTTCTCCAGCTGGTGTATAGTCTGTGGTTTTGTGACAGGATATCTTCCAAAGGCACAATGTTCTGCAGTAGTTCCAATGCATTTTGTCATTGGGGTTTGCCACTTTCAATCCATGACATGGTACTAATTTCAATGCGTTGAGTCTTCCTTGTCTGGCATTGCTTCTCCTCTTGAACAATAAGGTCCTTTTTCCTTTACCATCATCAGGTCTCACTTCTTTGACATCATACAAGTCACAAAACTGATGAAGGCACATGTCACTTTGAATCTCGGCCTTCAATTCAGCAGACACTTTCCCTCGTTCCATACAGACAATTGTGCTGTCATGCCTTCCGTCAAATTGCTCTATAAGAGGTGGAATAAGGTAGTTTTCACCATCTTCTGGATCATAATCGTTCCTTAAAAGGGAAAGTCCAGAAACACTGCAGTACTTGATGTTAACATTTGAGAGTACAAGTGGGATTTTCTGGTTCAGATGAGTAGCCTGGAAGATTGATGTTGTTCCTGCAATGGCATGTGCATTGTACATCTTCTGAACTGTGCCTTGATTTATTGGGTCGCCATCATTTAATTTCTCCATTGCTGTAACAAGAACTTCAGCTGATGTTTTGGTGGTAACCACATCTTTGAATGTATACTTGGTTGTATACTCAGTATCAGACTCTCCAACGTCAGAATAAAACATCATACCCAAATCCACAGCACCACTACCTTCCTCCTGATTCTTGGAGATTGATATGACAGGTGGTTTCCTAAGAAAGTGAGGAACGATGGCTTTGTCATCAGCATTGCTCAAAATGTGCAGAATCTGGAAGGGGTCATGCCCATTAAACCATTTGTCATTCGACTCAAATTTGAGCTGAACGAGTTTCCTATTGTGTGGGTCTGGTTCAATAGTTGGTTTGTCACTGACTGGTTGAGGTTTTCGCCTTTTACATGTCACCACTTCTTTGTACTGTTTCTTCCCTTGTTTTGTGCTCTTCACACGTTTCTTTTTAACAACTGCACATCTATCAGTTTTTGCTGGCTGATCATTGATTCCACTGTGACCCAAGTGACGACAGGTACCATTGGCCACACTGACATAAACTGTGTCAAGCTTTGAGAATTGTCCCGATGTAAGAGTGTCATCAATCAAAGCTGCCATATCCAAACGAGATATTGTGGATTTTCTGTCGTAGACGAAGTCAAATGTCTTGTTCTTACCATCTTTAAGAAGTCCTGCGTTCCAGTTTGTATAGAATGGCCGCATGTATTCAATGTACTCATTCCTTGCTTCATCCCAACATGCTAGGACTTTTGTCCTAATGGACTCTTGTACAAGATTGGATTGCAGATCATGACCGTTGTTGACTGCTTCTTCTTTGCTTTGCTCAAAACAGCTGTCAATGCGTTGTTTTAACAGCTGCATGTGCTCACTGAATCCCTGACTGAAATACAGTCTATGTGCATGTGGATTGGCATTGGCGCCCCATTCAAATCGAGTGAAGTAGCCATCGCCGTTGTAACACAATTCTGACAAGAACTTTGTGTCAAGTTCAGCCATTAATCCACACATAAATGATATGATGCCAGGATACCGCAAAACATTTCTTCGTCGCCCATCAAAATATTCTTCGTCACCCAGATCAGACAGCCTCTCTGCATCAGGGCACAAGTGATGGATAGCTGGGTGATGATTATACGGTGGTGCCCTTGTCTGAAACAACATGACTGACATTGGAGTTTTCTCTTCACACCAGGGGACAGCTTCTTCCTAATCTCGTTGGACGGAGATTGCATCATCTCGTGCCCTTTTCCAAAATGGTGTAGAATCAGGAATGGATGACTTGAACATCATCAGGTTTGAAACTGTCCACTCACGAAGATGAGCATTCTGCATCAAATCTTCCTTGACAGGTATTCCATACTGGTCAAAAGCATTACTTCTAAGAGCCAGTTTAGCTTTTCCTTTGCTATGCTGTCGTTTCATCATACTATGTATCAAGAATTGAAGCTCTGTGTTCACCATTGCTCTTGGTTGCTGGCTCACCCATTTCAGGTAATGAAACATATAGTTTCCAGATGAATTTGTGATACTTCTGGGTCGCTCTTGATGAGGACAACCATCACCTGTGAGGAAGACATCAGGAAAAGCCATCTGAAGATACCCAGGAGTGTGTTCAGCCACAGGATGTTGACGGTCAACCTCGGGTGCTGAAATTCTTTCTAGAACTGTGTTTTGCATTCCTCTCCTCAGAATTTCATCTGGGCTCTCAGTGTCCATATTGACAACTCCACCTTGAGCTACACTGCCAGAGTTACCTTCATCATTGCTGTTTTCCCTCAGTAAAAGCTCTAGCTCTTCACAGCAAAGGTATACAAGATGTTTCACTTCATCTTCTTGCAGCCTTACATCCTGGACATTGTCGCGAGATGCAATATCAGCGCCCGGATCAAGCCAACCTTTCTCAACGCCATACTTTGTTACATCTGTTGGCGTTATAAGGGCAGGTTCATTGCTGACTTGAACATTTTCATCCTGTCTGGCAATTTGTTGTTGCATGGTAAATTCACCAATTGCTTTCCAGAGTCGTTTTGTGATTGTTTCATTGTTGACCATGCTTTGATCAGAGTTGTGACATTCTATCACAGAAGCATCTTTCATGCCACTTCCCATGGTAAATCCAGAGTTCAGCCATTCAGAAAATAAATGAAAATTTAATCTTTTTGAAGCACGCTCATGAATAGAATCGATGCTGATTCGTCTCAATCCTTCAGGCAAAACAGCTTCATTTGATTCCGACAACTGACTTGCTAAAGTTTCCATTGCAGAGACTGTAAATGGGGTGTGCACGCTATCACAGTAGCGGTAGAATGGCCTCTTGGTTCCGTAAACAGGACAGGTCACTTCACGCTCCATCAGCTCCTTTGCATGTACAATTTTGGCCATATTGACTTTAGCTTCATTCATACTGCCATCTTCATGTTTAGACACCATAACCACAAAGGGAAGCTGTTGGAATGTGTGCCATGGTAAAGATCTTGTTTTTACAGGTTCTTTGATTGCAAAGGATATTGATCCATGCCTGGAGAATGGGACATTATTTGTCCTTGACCGCAAAATGACAATAACAGCGTGTATTGGAGACAGTACAAGTTTTTCAGCTTGAGACAATGTATCCATGAACATTCCATACTGATGCGAGGCCTCATCTTGGAAGATATCAAGTGCCATGAGATTGTCACTGCTGTATGGGTTGATATTTGAAATGTTGTCATGTATTGGTTCCTGGCTGTTATTTGTATCTTGGGATTGCTGTTCATGGCCATCTGGGGATTCTTTGTGCAGCGAAGTCACCACACCATCTTCGTCAATATCACAGAATTTTGAACATTCTGTACACACTCCAGTAATCATCTCATTCCTGTACACTCTGGCTCTTGCAAATCTTGGATCTAATGTTACACCACATTTTGAAAGAATCTCTGATTGCTTTAAAGTCCTCATTAAGGATGGATTATCAAGTGGAACTTCTTTTCCTTTTTCAGGAACTGTAATGCATTCATTGACCTCTGCTTCAAAACCAGGAGAACACATTCCACACTGACTACAGTGGATCATCTTCATTGTGTTATATGCTGCATGGAGATCACGCATTCCCAACAGGTTGGTGACCGTATATTGTGCAGATGGATCTTCTGAAGACTGTTCAGTGCTATCAAGCCATGACTGGCATACAAGTGCCTCACGTGGTGCTGATCTTGTGAGTTTTCCTCGTAGCAATGCAGGCACATCCCCAAACCTTTGAAAGCGACCAGTTGTTCGTCTCTGACCGATTTCAACCAGTCCTGAACTAAGCAATTTGATGCAAACAGCTCTGTAGTTGAATTCTCTTAAATTGTGGTTCAAGCATACATATTTTGCAACAACTTCGCCATGAAGAACTTCTTCAGTTACAGGATCAAGTGTCTTGACTACAAAGACTGCAGGTGGTTGGTCAATTGTGCATGAATTTTGGTAGGCTACCCATACTGGAGGACATTCCTCGAAGGAAGTAAGTGGCATGATATCATCTTCATTTTCACAGGAGGTATTGTGCAGCAAGTTACAGGCAAAATGGATCCGTTTGTCGACTCCACCATACGAATATGACCCTAGAACGAATTTCAAAGCAGCCCGTTTCCCCAGCCAACGTATCTTGTGGCAAAGTTGGCACCTTCGAATATAGAATTCTTTGAAGTCCATTTCATTTGAATCATCCACAACTGGTTTCTCTATGCTTTTGTTTTGAGCTGATGTTATCTTTGAAGAAGCTGATGTAAATTTGACATCGTATTTCACCAGATTCCGGAACATGCGATCCTCATGACATTGTGGTCCAGCATACTTCTCCAACTTATTCAAATGTCTTGAATAGTTTTGACTCAGCTCCCTGTGAACAGCTTTTAACAATTCCTCATAATCTGTCTCATTAATCATGGCAGTATCTGGATTGACCAAAAATTCTGCCTTAACATTCTCCCCATAGTTCCGAGCTAAAATTTGCAAGAAAGTTGTTTGCCTGTAGTATCTGATGATTCCTTGTCCGTAATAATGAAGTCTTTGACTGTCAACAACATCCAAAAAAGACTGAGGTCCATTGTTTGGCTCCAACCCTTCAGCTTGACGAATATTGGGATTTTTTCTGTAGTAATCACTTACTTCATGTAATAGTAAAAGAAACTGTTTTTCATCATTCAACGCGAAGGTCAAGGGTATGTTGTTGAGTTGTGCAATCCTCTTGAACCTAATCCACGAGTACCATCTGAATGATAAATATGTTTCAGATGATGGAACACCACGATTGAGCAGATGGTCAAGTCTCATAGAAAAAGAGATGTCTGAATCATCAAGAGTGAATTTGACTACGCATTTTGTGGAATCGTAGTAATCCCAAGGGCCATGCAATGATTCGTTAGGACACAAATCTGTTGATATTGCCAATATATTCAGAGCTCCATGTTGTTGTTGCAAGTCCTGAATTGTAAGGGATTTTTTCCTTTTTTTTAATTGGCTAGTGTCATTCAGATGAACTTGATCATTTTGATCAGTCAATGAATCCTTTTCCGAAATTTTTGAAGAAATATGATTCTGAATTCCCTTTTCAGACAATCCAGATTGAATGTCTTCGGCATCCCTGGCGACTTCCTAAGAAAAATGACATGTTCAGATGATAAGAAATATGAATTTTAATCACGGAACATTTAATCTGGTAAACACTGAATGTTAACCTGTCCGGACCAACATTTACATGGCATTTTCTGTTGGTATTCTTCAAAAGATTACGTGGCATTTTGATCCTCTAAATCTTGCAAAATGTTGCTGTCAGTTTTGTTAAAAACAACATAATCTACAGTGTACATGCACAAACAGGCCTAATATGGGCCTGTATCGTTCCCTGGCTCTTATAAACTGGGAAGTTGATGTAGGTCATTTCAGCAGATAATATGCTTATTACCAGTTTATTCAAATATAAGATAAGGCTAGGTTTATTCATGTCATTAAATTTCATTCCAGCATACTATTGACCTAATATTAGTATCTTGACAATAAATAAAATCATTGTTTCAAGATTTAGCCCTTGTGATCTTGAATGTAGGTCAAGGTTATTCATTTAAACAAACTTGTCAGTCCTTCCCCCCCCAGCATGCTGCAGGCCTAATATAGAGTCCAGGGACGTCTTGGTTATTAAGAAGTTGTTTGAAGATTTTGGCCAATTTGACTAATGTGACCTTAAATGTAGGTGAAGGTTGTTCATTTTAACCAATTTTGTAGTCCTTCACCATATGGCATGGTACAAGCCCAATATCAAGTCTTGGTTATTGAGAAGTCGTTTGAAGATTTTAATTGAGAAGTTGTTAGAAGTTTTAGCCTATTTGACCCATGTGACCTTGAATGTAGGTCAAGGTTATTCATTTGAACAAACTTGGTAGCCATTTACCCCAACATGCAACAGTTGACCAAGGATGGCCAGATGACGGACAACGGACAACGGCACAAGCTCACTTGCCCTTCAGATAGGTGAGCTTAAAAGAAAACATATATCCCTAAAACGACCCCTACAGTCATACATGAAGTTGATATTGTAATAGTAATACAACATCTATATATGAAATTTCATAGATAAGACCATATCTAAATTTGGACCGATCAGAGGCATCTATCCGTCTTATCAATGGGAAAAAAATTACACTTGCACACTGCTAGTATACACAAATAATCATGTAAATCTTTGTTGAATCATGGTTCATGAGAACAGTGTCTGAAACCTTCACATCAGAAGAGAAACCATGAAATAACTGAGTATTGCTAAACCAATATATGTCCCCTACCAGTGCCCCCAAGTTTAACCTTTAGCCTAATTTGAGTAAAAAAGTTTAGCCAACCTTATCATTTATGAAAATAAGTTCACTCCAAACAATGTGTAAATTCAACTTTACTGGGTTGAATAAACATTATTCAATGTTTCCTGTCCCTAAAAGATATTCAGGTATTAAGTCTACTGTATACAGAGTAAAAGAATCTAAACTGAATTATTTTAATTTAAATTGAAATGTGTAATAACAGCCTCAGATTGAAATATAAACATGATTCTGCATAGCACAGCATAGTAGTACACTGATTTTATTCCAAAAGAATCTCGTATCAGTGAAGCATTCAATACAGAGAAACAAGAGATTTCAGAGGGATCTTGGCGCCCATAATTGAATGATCTTCATTGGTTCCATGTCAGATTGATCTTTTCTCTACTTTTCCCTTCCTCTAAGTCTTACTAATCTGTGTAAATTCAGAAACAGCCCTCTAGTGCTTTTCAAACAAGAGGAACCTATATATAAAATTTAGGATTTAGCGATAATGGCTGTCTGTCGGCCATGTTGTTTTCGGATTGGTCCCAAAATGCAACATCAGGGACAAAAGGGAATCTACATATGAAATTTGAGAAAGATCCTTCAGTACCTTCTGTAAAATAGCGATAACAAACTTCAATTGTTCACATCAAAGATGGCTGCCTGTCGGCCATGTTGTTTCCGATAAGTCTCAAAATCCAATATGCATAACAAGGTACTGAGGGGAACCTACATATGAAATTTGAGAAAGATCCCTTTATTACTTTCTAGGAAATAGCGATAACAAACTTCAATTGTCAAAATCCAAATTGGCTGCCTCTCGGCCATGTTGTTTTCCGATTGGTCTCAAAATGCAATATGCATAACTAAGCACCCGGGGGAACCTAAATGTGAAATTTGAGAAAGATCCCTTTATTCCTTTCTGAGAAATAGCGAAAAACAAACTTCAATTATCAAAATCCAAGATGGCTGCCTGTCGGCCATGTTGTTTTCCGATTGGTCTCAAAATGCAATTTGCATAACTAGGTACCAAGAGGAACTACATATGAAATTTGAGAAAGATCCTTTCACTACTTTCTAGGAAATAGCGATAACAAACTTCAATTGTCAAAATCCAAGATGACTGCCTTTCAGCCATGTTGTTTTCCGATTGGTCTCAAAATGCAATATGTATAACTAGGCACCAAGGGGAACCTACATATCAAATTTGAGAAAGATCCCTTCACTAATTTCTGAGAATTAGCCATAACAAACTTCAATTGTCAAAATCCAAGATGGCTGCCTGTCGGCCATGTTGTTTTCAGATTGGTCTCAAAATGCAATATGCATAACTAAGAACCAAGGGAAACCTATATATGAAATTTGAGAAAGATCCCTTCAGTGCATTATGAGAATTAGCGATAACAAACTTCAATTGTCAAAATCCAAGATGGCTGCCTGTCGGCCATGTTGTTTTCCGATTAGTCTCAAAATGTAATATGCATAACTAGGTACCAAGGGAAACCTATATATGAAATTTGAGAAAGATTCCTTCTGTACTTTCTGAGAAATAGTGATAACAAGAATTGTTTACGGACGGACGACGGACCATGGACGCAGGGCGATTTGAATAGCCCACCATCTGATGGTGGGCTATAAAGTGAAGTTCCTAATATGGCAAAATTTTCAAAAAATGAAAATAATCTTTTCAGTTTTAACTGTACAAAAGTAATGCCACACACCCAAAGAACCTCTATGTAAAGAATCAGCATCCTAATACCATTATTAAGTGAATGGTGTGCCATTATAAAACTTTAACCGGATGGATGCAGGCAAAACCTAGTCCCCCCGGTTTCACCGGTAGGGGACTAATAAAAAGGACATAGTCATTGAGATCCCCCCCAACCCAATACATAAAAAACATGAAACACTGACATAGCATTTAGAATCATTACAAGTAATTGTGTTTAGTCATCAAGTTCCTGTGACTGTAATCAACATAATTAGTAACAAGTCTACCAAGCAATCTTCATCAAAATTAAATAGTCAAACTTCGTTAACTCGAACCTGGAAAACTGGAAGACCTCGTTCAACTCGAAGCATTACTCTGGTCCTGGCTAAAATCCTTCTTTTTCTTAGTAATAAAAACTCGGATAATTCGAAAAACTTGGTTATCCCGAAGAAAAATGTTGGTCCCGATATTATAAAACCTATGTAAAATGTACCGGTTAACCCAAAGTTAAAAACATTATTTTAATTTTTAAACAAAATGTGTCTCGGGCAGAGGAAATATCCTGGTTTTAATTTAATTATACCTAAGCTTGCTACACTGTCAAATGTGTCTAGGTCACCATGTGTGATCAGGTGGAATCTATCGGACACACCTGAAATCACAACCATGGCCGGTAACGCGTGAATTATTTCCAGGACTTTGTTTCTGAACTATAAGTTATTTAAGTTTATGGTTTATTGGATCATATTTATGTCACTTAATTCTGGCTGCTACTCCACTTGTGAACACATGGCCTGTGCCAATACATTTGTATATGTATTATTTGCCGCAGACTTCGTATATTGGTTTTTTATGATGTTAAACAATAATATCATTTGTGGACGATAGAAATTATTTAAATAGATATTAAAGTGCTGAAATTGTGTGGTAATCTTCTCTTCTTTCACTCGCTTAGAAATGACATGTCGGATACGATCAACTTCCTATCACAGGTATACATGCCTACTTGATTTAAAAACGATACGAAAGTATTGCATGAAATATAATTTGATTTATTAGAAATATCATTTTTAGTTTAAATATTGACTACGATTTTGTTATAATTAATATTTGAAATCAAATAGGCATCTTTCTGTTAAGGATGATGGTTCTGTTAAGGATTTTTTAAAACATATATGTATAACCAACAAGTCTACCTAATGAAACTCGGTTAACTGGAAGACTCGGATAACTCAAACTTTTTTCATGAACCCTATGACTTCGAGATACAGTGGACCCTCGATAATCCGAACACCTTCGTTCCCAGCCAAACCGTCCGGATTACGAGTTTTCCAGACTGCCGAATTCCGTGTACCAGGTCAAAAAAATTGTCCTGTAAGAGTTATCTCCCTTGATTATATACAATCCGGGACGTTTCATAAACACGTCTACGTCAGACTTTTAAACAATAAATATACTTATGTTTCTGATATGATTCTTGTTTTGTAGAAAGTAAAAAATAAACTATGTTTTTAAAAGAACATGTAAAGTGAAAGTTGTTTTATTTATAGCGGGCATATGTGACCTACAAACAACACATGTGTCACGTCCCGGAGGTTCACAAACAAGTAGAAATTACAAACGTTAAATACCTTAAATAAAATACCTGGATTTTACAATTTACCGTCAGTCCATGTTTTTTTTATGATTTTTACGTACGTCTATTTAAAAGTACGCGACACCAGCGAGAACTACCCAAGATGTCCGATAATTATTAAACCCGTATTCACTTAACAATGTGACGCTTAGTTAAGTATCAGACTTAATTTGTTTGTAATCAACCCAGTTCATGTGATCACTGCTTAATACGTATAATAACATGCATCTTTCAATGAGTCGTCGTTTCACGTAACGGTGTTACAAAGCCGATATCCGTGTTTACCCAATACAAGTGTTAATGATGTTAATTACCGATCATAAATTTATTACATGTATTTGAGATTGATTAATTATCGTATCACGTACTGTATATTTGTGCATAAATTCTGTAACATTTAGGTCGTATAGAAAAAGCAATGTACCGTTATAAAAACAAAAGCTACACATTGTAACACAGGTAAACACCCGGGGCTATGACCTGGCAGCGGTCGCTATGACTATGCACAGTGTCAAGCGATAGTCTGTACAGCTGTCGACACGGGTGACTTGCCCCGACATTTTTTTTCCTCGTGGTGAAAAAATCGTCCGGATTATTGAGGGAAATTTACTAATGAAAAGTACGTTCCGTTCCCAAAACGGGTTTCCGGAATCGGAATCCGAATTTCCGGACTGGTGAGTACAAATAACGTTACGGAAATCCGTTCCCGTGCATTTCCATCCGCACTGTGAGTTTTCCGGACTATCGGCGTCCGGATTATCGCGGGTCCACTGTAACAAGGTTTGACTGTAATTCTTTTAAAAGCTCTTGTGCAGAAAGCAAACCTGAACGGAAAGAACCAGTTTGTATATAGCCTCCATCAATTTTGGTGGGAAGGGGATACTAAAAATAACAAGTACTAAATAATTGCAATGGTAAATCATGACAGAAGTCAAACGGCCTCGTAGTCCCAAAGATAATAATATGCTGGCTATGGCAACGAAACCTATGCTGTTAAATTTATATAGTCTCCTAAAACCTGTATATACAAGTTTTGTTGAAAATTGAAGCTTCATCAAATTCCATGAAATAATAATGACATAGCATTTAACCTAAAAACAGAGATGTACAATAGTCAGGGAACCATTTTCAGTGATGATTAGTAGTGAAATATAATTGGGATGCTTTATAAATTCTTGAATTGGTTGATTGCATATGTGCCACGTATTTGTGTAAATTCCCTTACTCATACGTGTCAGACACATTTTCAAATATTTAAAGTTACGGTTTGCATTTGTTAATAAAAACATTGAATGACAGTGCATGAACAGTTTACCGCTAATCAAAATCTCTGAAGAATGCCACATGAACTTGCCCCAAGGGAGACTACTCTTCACCTTAATCCTCTCTTTGCCACATTAAATATTGCTAATTCTAATAAACCAGAGACTAATTTGACAACTTTGAAAAGTTTTGTTCCACTGATGAAATTTTAGAAATGAACTATTCATTCACTGATTTTTTTTTCTTGCTTTTAACGCCGAATATTGGCAGCTTCCCCTAGCAAAAATGTGTAATATTTACCCAAAACTGATGAGAAAATTCCCCAATTGATAACCATTCATGGGGATGCATATTTCTAAGTTTCTGATAATCTGCTGTTACATAACTGTTAATCAGCTGTTTAACTGTCCGAGCACTGTTTTAATTGCCTGTTTTACTGTCCGAGCACTGTTTCCGTTCTTTTCATTCTATGTTCAAGCATTTATGTGTGTCCAAGATAATTAGTGCGCTTGAACGAAAGCAACATTCAGCTGAGTACATGAGGTGTTTCGATTGAAACAGAAGTTCAAGGTCAGTCATCATGTTGAATAACAGCAAATACTATGTAAAGCAACTAACAAAAAAAGATAGAGTAATGACCAAGATCACCAATCTGTTTGGTAAGTTTTCCCAAAAGAATATCACGCTGACTCCGACATCGTTTTTACTGAGTCTTATTCAAATGACACAATCGAGAGTGAAAGATTTGCTCGTTAGCAATCATTCCGACTATGAAGAAAAACAGACCTCGTCAAGGAAACTTGGATGCAGTGATGAGAATTAGATGAAGACCTTGATAACAAAGAAAAAGGATAGCTTGTGGATCTCTATAAACAAAAATTTCATAAAGGAGCCGCAAAGCTTGGCTTTGGATATTGTAACAGAATAGGCCTGTTGCCGGTGGTTTCTGTGGGCACCGACTCGATAAGGTGATCGGGTCGAGATGACCCAGTTTTGTTTACAATGCGGTTTTGAGGTATTTGTAATTAAATAACAGCACGGGAGTGTCGTGGCTGTTTTAATATATTCATATTGGATTGTAAATGCTGAGATTATTGGTTACATAAGGGATTGTTATATTCACTGTAATTTGGTCAAAGTATGAGAGTTGGAAAATTAATGTACGAGTGCATCACGTCTCGATCTTTGAATATTGACGAGCAGACAAATTGTTGTTATTCGCCTGTTTATAAGAATATCTTAGGTAAACAGATGCATGTACGAACCTTTGGGTTGCACATTCGTAAGATATATTGCCGATTCCACTGTCGGACTGATATGTTGTTCGCTGTAGTTGGTCGCGGCACGCCTCTTCGCCTGCATGGCGCTTTCAACTAGTCTAGTGTCACAATGGAGTCGGCGTGACGTCATATTTAGTCAGAAAAGCCTTGTAAATGTTATTAAGAGTTATTTGTGTTATTAAATAATAGGTTTATGATAAGGGATCATTTTTATATCGGATTCCGTTCAATGTCAATGATTTATTATGTGTATTTTATAGCGTTTAGAAGGAACTCTATTATAGTTCCTTCGCGTAGGGGCTCGGGTGTGAGATGGACAGACCGAGGCTCTCAGCCAATCAGCTGGCGGCCTGGCCTCGCCCGAGGCCCGAAGGTTATAAATAGGGGTGAGCACAGCTGCTTCAGCATCTCTGTTTCATCGGTACCAGAGCGTATCTTTGCGCCAACAGCAAAGTTCGTGTAAGCTTAGTAGGTTAGGTTAGGTCAGACACTCAAACGTTTCAAGAGTGCAGCTGTTAGCCTCTTTGAGTTGTCTCATAGGTTATATTATAGTTTCAGTAGGTTTAGTAAGATACTCAAGTTTTAAGAGTACGGCTCTTAGCCTCGATGAGTTCTTATATTAATATAAATCTCTAGTAGGTTAGGTCAGACACTCAAACGTTTCAAGAGTGCAGCTGTTAGCCTCTTTGAGTGGTCTACTAGTTCGTATTGTCTTAACTATCTATAGTAGGTTAGGTCGGATACTCAAATGTTTCAAGAGTGCGACTCTTAGCCTCTTTGAGTTGTCCTATTAGTTGTTCTCTTAATATCTAGTACCTTTAGCAGTTAGTATTTAGACACTCAAATGTTTTAAGAGTGTGGCTATTAGCCTCTTTGAGTGGTTTTTATTCCCACTGTCTAGTAATGTTTCAGATTAGGTTATTAGAACTATGTTAGTTAGTAATTGTGATAGTTTAGCAATTTCATAGATGGGTTGTCTCCCTTTCATTAGTCAAGTATAACAAGTCATATTTCTTAAGTATTACACTTTATTAGTTTCTCACTGTCAAAATGTTGTTACATTTGTATTTGAAATGAAATATATTGATGTAATATGCATTTCTGAGGTTATCTTTTGGTGACCAGATTACTCAGGGTTAAATATTCTCCTGGGATATTAGGATGAGCATGGTGTGGAAGGTATATGTATGTAAATGAGATATTCCATTTGTTATTGTATCTGAAATTTAAACCCATGTTGTGATTTTCTCAGTTGTATAATACATTGTTAAACTTGTACTGTTGGCTTGAGTCTTGTATTCTTACCCAAACAGAAATGGCAAGCTTGCGATTCACTATTATTGCAAGCTTGCCGCAAGCTTAATCTGCGAGCTAGGAATTGGAACCTTGCAGCAAGCTAGTATTTGAAACCTCGCGGCAAGCTTGCGGCGAGCTAGTTTCTGCAAGCTTGCGGCGAGCTTGTTTCTGCAAGCTTGCGGCGAGCTAGTTTCTGCAAGCTTGCGGCGAGCTTGTTTCTGCAAGCTTGCGGCGAGCTAGTTTCTGCAAGCTTGGGGCGAGCTTGTTTCTGCAAGCTTGCGACGAGCTTGTTTATGCAAGCTTGCGGCGAGGTAGTTTCTGCAAGCTTGCGGTAAGCCACTTTATGCAAGCTTGCCGCAAGCTAAATAGTCTAGCTCTGAGGTAAAAATAAATTTAATGCAGCAAAAATAAAGCAAAAACATCAAATTAATGTAAAAGTCTGTATTTCTATCATTCAGAGCAGTACGGCATGCTGTTACAATAAAACACCTTATAGATACGAACTTTATATACAAACATCTATATTTTATTCCATATTCACTTACATAACAATACCTCAAAGGTTATTTAATTTCTAGTTCATGAATGTTTTTCTTATCATTGTTAATCTCTGTTGTCACTGCAATAATGGCTTATTGTTTTTGTTGGCATTCGGTAGAATATTCATCATATGTTGATAATACCAGTTCTTTTTTCAGTACAGTTACAATATCTTTTAACTCTTCCTGTCATTTCCGTCCACTTCAGAGCTCACTGTATCTTTTTGCATTTGTGCTACAAAAAAATAAAACAAAGCAATATTACATAGAATATTGATCAATTGATGTTATTCTTTGTAAGCCAAAACAACTATATTAGATATTTGAAGACATCTTTAAATGTCAACAACTAAATCTGGCTTAATTACAATTTTTCTAATGTGACCACTCTAGATATTTCATGATAGAGAATCAAATATGTGACCTTCCAAGTTTAGGCATATATATCACAAGTTGACTATCCATAGAGTAAAATTTTGTATGATGCCTAGATCTAGAAGTGCTGTCTTATAAACAGAAGCTTGGTTAGCTTTATATACAGGTTTTATTGTCAGTTTGTCTTAAAACTATTTTTGTGCAATAATTGCAACATATCTAAAACACAAGAAATGAATGTAAAAATACACATTTCTCATATATAATGTTCAACTTTCCTAGGCTTTTCTGTTGTAAAAGATAAAATATACAAGAAGTTTTTGTTTTTGTTAGATGTGCTAGTGTTATAGCTCTGTTGTTTTTTTTCACCCCAAATTTCCAAAGATTATCGAATAATGTTTATTTTAGATCATTAAATTATTCTTATATCACTTGAAACATTATCTGTATGTTATCATAAATCTCACCACTCACCATTTATTGTTGACCCTTGGAAATCTTCATCTGGATCACTTCACTGAGTCCATCTTCTGTTTGTTTATGTAACTTATTTACAGAACTTTCAACATGCAGATGTAGATAGGTTGCACATGTCCTTACCATGTCCAGAATGACAGAAGTTGATTCTATTTCCAGAAGTGATTGATAGGACAATTTATACTGATTCACAGAGATGCAAAATGTCCACATGCAGCCACAGGAAACTCAATTCAAAGTGGGGACCTTGTTTTACATTGGTCAATCTTAAGTTGGGGCACAGGAAAGGTTTTTCATTCATACAGACTTAATAAAAATGAAGATTTGTGAGTTCAACAGATGCTTTTTAAAATACTATAAAATTGCATTGAAGTTACTTTTACAATATTGTTTCATTTTATGTATTTATTACTGAAATAAATCATCAAATAAGTCACAATACAGTCATGCAGTTAGAAATGAACCTTATACCCCAGGGTTGGCCCCATGGTGTCTGGAGTCTGACTGGCATGGACTTCCTGTACTCATCAGCTTGAATTGGTATCATATTACCTTGGTCAAGCTGGGCCAGTCTACTGATAACATATGCTCTCCTTTTGTTTGTTTACACATATTGGTGTTGGAAAGGTTTTTGATAATAAGGCTTCAACATATATTTTGCTGAAATTTGCACTGATGGAAATTCAATTCACATAATTTGCAGGTTACCCTTAGAATGAATATCACTCCTAGAAACAACTGATTATACTAACAAAAATATATCATAATATATTCACTGATAACTTTAATAAAGAGGATTTTATAAATACATGTGTAAAATATATAAATGAAGCAATACTTTAAGCATTATTATAAATTGGTTGGATATCTAAATTTGAAAAGATATGAATGTCATGATTATTATTGAAGTTTTACAAACATGAATTGCAATTTAAACAGTAATGATTGATTACTAAAATCATCATTCAATTTTGATTCAAAAAGAGGTGTTTTAACTCTGAAGAAACTCACATTCACCTTTAGATAATCTGATATGAAATACTAAAAGTTACAGATTTTGAAATAGAAAATCCATGCTGCTGTGACTTAGAAGATTTTCACATCTCACAAGTAACATATCAGAGTAGAAAAATTTCTAAGTCCACAACATGCAGAATATTGTAAAGGACTGAAGGCTTGCAAGCTTGCAAAAAGAGAACCCTCCTGCAAGCTTGCAGGATGACTTGCAAGCTTGCAGAAGGGCTTGCAAGCTTGCAGATGAACTCGCAAGCTTGCAGAAGGACTCGCAAGCTTGCAACCATGATCTTGTGAGCTTGCAGAAGGACTTGCAAGCTTGCAGAAGGACTCGCAAGCTTGCAGAAGGACTCGCAAGCTTGCAGAAGTACTCGCAAGCTTGCAGAAGGACTCGCAAGCTTGCAACCATGATCTTGCGAGCTTGCGGATAGCTTAAGTTTTAGGACCTGCCTGCCTGCAAGCTTCTTACTAGCTTGCATATAGCTTGCGAAGAGTAAAATAAGCTTGCCGCAAGCTTGCCGCAAGCTTACTGCAAGCAAGTATTTTTGTTTGGGTAGTCATCTCCAGAGAAGCAATAATTTGGACTTGTAAGTTTTAGTGCAAACCCACGTATTAAAAATAAATCAGCGAAAGACAGAATCTGTGACTTGGGTGCTGGGTACGGCCTCACGCTACCAAGAAACACTGCTTTATACCACCCCAGGGCCGGATTTTGTCGCAGTGGTGACCAAAGTTTGCCTGTAATGTCATTGTGGAAATGTAATGTGGACATTAATTTACAGAAAAAAAACTTCCCTGCAATGTGGTTTTGAAATATTACTGTAGTGTGAACATTATAACCACCTAATACAAGAGGCCCATGGGCCTTAACGGTCACCTGAGATTTGAAATATTAAATATTTCAGTTAATTTAAATGACCAATTTTGCCCCCCCCCAGGGGTCAGTCAGCACCAACATGTGCATATATAAACATTTAGTTGTCATCCCATGCTGATTATGTTAACAAATTATAGTCAAAAATGTAATTTCCCTATTTAAACTATATTAAAATTTACCCCCTCCCCAGGGGCAAACTTGTGACCCCAGGGTCATGAAATTCATAGTTTCAGTAAAGCACCACAAGACCTTTCCATCTATGCAGAGTGTTTGATTTCATCATATCTGAGAGTAAAGAAAAAGATTTTTGAAATTTCAGTCAATTTGACCCTTTTAGCCAAATTCCTTGAATTTGGTTAAGTGGATTTGGAGAAGAAGTCAAAAACGAAAATTGTTTACGGACGCACGACGTACAAAAGGCAATTAGAATAGGTCACTTGACTCACTGGTGACCTAAAAAACTGTAAAACTTTAAATCTTGCATTTTCCCGATATCCTGAAAATGCCACAATATTTTCCAATAAAAAAGGTACAGACTGCTTTGAAAAAAAGCCAAAAAATCAGTCATTATCTGGTACTATATAATCATTTTTAGGTAATATGAGCAGGTAAAAATGGAAATCATGAAAATATTGAATTACAATGCCTCTGTTTGTACTTTATTAAAATTAATAGTGATGTCAAATCTGTTGAAAATCTGCCGAATGCATGCATGGCAGGGTTTGACACTAACTGAAATGGTAGAGGAGCCCGCAGGGCTCCTAAAAAAAATATTCAAGGGGCCCTATGTAATTTTGTGGAGCCCGAACAGCGAGCGCCAAAGGCGCAAGCCGTAAGTTTCTAGGGGGGTCTTGGGGGCATGCCCCCCCCCCCCCCCGGAATTTTTTTTTTTCTAGATGCTCTGTGGTGCATTCTAGGCCATTTTTGGTGTATTTTGGAGCTTTTGTATTTGAGATATTTTTAAAGATATTTTTTGCAGTTA
Source organism: Pecten maximus (assembly GCF_902652985.1). Taxonomy (NCBI): domain Eukaryota; kingdom Metazoa; phylum Mollusca; class Bivalvia; order Pectinida; family Pectinidae; genus Pecten; species Pecten maximus. Next base: position 27,602,463 of record NC_047027.1, on the reverse strand, counting down.
ACATGGTTTGCATAGTAAATTATGTTTGGTGGTCCATCATACTTGATCATTGCTTGAGGAAATATTCTGAAAGGAAAAGAATTTAAAAAAAAAAACAACTAAAACAATGCTCATTTCAGTTTTTGTGTTTGTTATTCCATATTCAACTAGTTTCTTAAGTTTTCAATGAAAAGTCTCTATGACTTTTGCTGGAGAGCAAGAAGGTCTCTCCTGGAGAGATCCTCATCCTCATCATCAGACTGGGAATCTGGCGTGAATGTTGTCCCTTCCTGAAGATCTTCCTCATCTACCTCTTCCTCCCCCTCATGCTCAGCTTGGTCCTCATGCAAATCAAGGGAAACTGGGATGACCTCATGCCCATCTGTCTGCTGAAAAACTGAACATTCCCTTGGGGTCTCCGATTTCTGAATAATTACTCAAACGCTTGAAACGTACTGATTTGCACGGGCCCTTATTACAAACGTACAAATGATTCAGACTTTAAACAGCTATCAGCAATGATAATACGCACCTGACTTCAACCGGAAATACTTCCTACAGGATTGTTTAGGTCATCGTTCTACCGACGACGGTCGTGGTCAAGAAATAAACTCAGCATGAACATTTCGCACACGATTTCAGGTTTTTTTGGTGGATTTTGTGATCCGCGGGATAACAAATGGTTCTGAGATTAAGAGGACCGTCGGTCCTCCAAAAAATAGGATCGAGAAGACCGACATTGTTTTTTAGGGGCCTCGGTCCTCCGGTCTACCGTTAGTGTCGATCCCTGCATGGTACACAGCCATGCCATGATCTGTGTGAATTTTACCGACACACTGTGATGTTTACCGACCAGGGGCTAATCTAGGATTTGGGGAATACTACGGTACCCATTATAAAATTCAGGGGAAATGTCTTGAATAATTAAGCATTGATGTCATTTTTTTTTAGTTTCGTTGGGGTATGAAACAAATTTTGTTTGCAAACTGTATGAATCTGCGTAGCGGATTCTTACAGAAGTTTGCAAACAAAGTTTGTTTCATACCCCGATGAAACTAAAAAATAATTGACATCAACGCTTATAATTAATTTTTGAAAATGATTTTCTAATTTAAAACATGTTTTATGTACAATTTTACTGGTTTTAAATGGGATTCTTTTTCTCAAATCAATACGCAACGTCAATTGTCGTATTGTGACGTCACATTTTTCCCGCCATTCTCGGAATTTCTTTATAGAAGAATGAAAAGAATTTTTCCCCCAATCAAATTGGAGTATTTACCATGAAAACAAAGAAAAATTAATTATTACTTTATATTTTAACATTTGACAGCTATCATTTGCTATAAATCTTACATATTTCATCAAAATTTGGGTGATTTCCCCTGTTTTTTTGAGAATTTTACACCGTTTTATTGCATATTTTCTTGATAGGGAATTCAAAGTAGAAAACACCATCAGTGGGGAATACTACCAAATTTTGGTAGTAAAAATGGTCTAGATTAACCTCTGCCGATGTTATGTGATTTCCAGTGAACCTATGTGAATTTTGAAAATTTGTGTGATTTTTAAAGAACTTGTGTGAACAACAAAAACCCTGTGTGAAAAATCAACATGGGGCGAGGAAAATTACTTTTCTAATCCCTAGTGAATTTGTTACAAAAGGGTGACTTACAAAATTTACCCACCACAACTATAATGGAAGGTGCCAATTAAAGGCATCTTGACGTTAAAAATTATATTTCAAATTTTCTTAGTAATGTAGTATTACTTCTACAACATGAAAGTTAAACTGTTCCAAGCATGGAAATAATTGGTTAACATTGACAGCAGTAAAAAGGCCTGAATTGATAATCGATTGTGAATTTCAACCCTAATATTGTCCCATATAACTGCCAGCTAGGATGGTCGGGTATGGTAGCCGATTTTCACTAATAAATCTGAAGTGTATGTCACACGTATCAGGACTGTGAAATATCCATCATGTTTTGACATTCATATAAATAGCCACACTTCAAGTGTTGATTAAGGAAGACATGTCAATTTCACTCACCCGTCGTGCCTTTTTTGGTGGTGCTGAGCGTTTCTTTGGTCTACCTCTTGATCTTGATCTGCTATGAACATCTCCTGTTATTTCAGCTGTATCTACATTCATGTGCACTGTAACTGTATTCTGTTTTAAAACATTAAACAAATAATTACAAATATACTAAAACAAAGACATTGAGGTGGTTTCGAGATGCTCACCTGGTTGAAAATATTGTTAAATGGCAATTATGTAATGATCCTGCCATCGTGACGCAAGTGCAAAACCACTTTTCTGTAACTTTCTAAAATACTGAAGTGTGCAGGAAAATTCTGAGAAAATCAATATCTGTTTTCATCAATGGCATTGAAATGGTCAGTTACCTTAATATTTCATCCAGTAACCGGAAATTAGCATAAATTCATTAGATAAAATATTCAACACATGGTTAGGTGATATCTGATATGAGTGAAACCTGAGATTTTGTTAAATGTGCTTCAATGGGTTGTAAATTTATAGAAACTACATCTGAAACTTAAAAAAAAAAACTGAATCCAAACTCTTTTCCAGGGAAAGATAACTTTGTGCGCATCATGATTGTGATTAATGTAGCTACCAGGTTAAGAATGCAAGAGATATCAGTCGAATTATGTAATCGCTTGAGAAACAAGTTAATTCCAGACAGACGTACGACACCATACCTGAAGATGCCCATCAAATTGAATTTGACAGGCATATAAAAAATATCTACAGCAGTAAGTTGGGTAGCCAAATATTTGGTGTCAATCAAGAACTATCATAATTTATTTGAAGAAATGCCAACTCAAATTTGAAGTTCTGAACACAGATTTCACCAATGTTCACTTGCAATTTTGACTATATAGCTAGAAGTCTTAATTATTCAAATCCTCAGATTCATCTCAATTTCTCATAAACTCATTCACTTCACTGATAAGTATTACAAGAGTGTATGTAGAGTTCTGTAATTACATAACTGTCGTGGGACACACAGAATTTCTATATATACTTGTTAGCAACTAAATAGAAAAGGACACATTAAAAATGTAGATTGAACACTGCACTTCAAAAGAGGTTCCGTTGACATGGTCCTCCATTTCTGTGCCGCAAGTTGGACTCCACTTATGCAGATGATAGATATGGACTAGATCCACGTTTCCTCTGCTGTGGTAGAGTACTCTGTCATACACGGTCACGTGTACAGTACTGTTTTAGAATATGCAGCTGATAGTATATAGTCTGGAACAATTGTTCACTCAATCTCAAGATCTGTAATAAAATAAAAAGAATTACTGGTATGACGGAACTTAGCTATAATACAGCTAAAATCCCGTTCAGGTCCACTCGATCCCATTCAGGTCGACTGTGTTTGTCGTTCGATTAGCGACTCGTTTATCGAGCTTTAAAAAACATCATTCTAATTTGTTTTTTTCAAATGAAAATGGTGTTTCGACATGTAATAACACCCATTATTGCATAAAACACCGAGAAATAACACATTTATAATCAATAAACACCTTTAAAACCCATTCAGGTCCTTTCAGGTCCATTCATGTCTTTAGGAGGACCCATATAATGGTCCAGATCTACAAAACCCTTTCGCGTCATCGTCATTCTGAAGGGTGGGTTTGGAACGCTGGGTTGAGCGGTCAAGTAACATGCATATAATCTAGAACTTCGACATCGATATTTCAAAAGTGAAAATTGCTGGCAGTGACAGCGAAATTCAAACCAAATAACCGAGCTAAGCTCGAACAGGATAACCCTTTGCCACATGTAAGCACCTCTGGACACCTTTACCCCTTGCCACATGTAAGCGCTTCTCGATGCCTCTGCATTATCTCCATGTAAGCGCTTCTCGACGCCTCTACGTTATCTCAATGTAAGCGCCTCTCGACGCCATGCCGGTTCAGTAAACTTAGACATGGAAAATCCCGTGATTGAGAGCGACACCTATCTGGAAATCCCTGATACTATTTTAAGAAGATATCAATGCATCGACCAATCAGATTTGTACACGTCATTCATACGAAAGTTTTTGAATAAATTAACCTAGAAAGTGCAGGGCTTTATCACCCATCTATTTGGGTCCGTTTAACGGATCCATCCCCAATGACAAAAAAGTGTGATTTTTCCCAATTTTCTACTTGAAAATTCCCAATCCAAATGTATGAACAAATAAATTATGTTGAAACAAAAAATTCTTTCTGATTACGGCGTTGAGCGTGTCGAGAAAATAAACATGACGAGTGGAACTACAGTACTGTAGTCTAATCCGAAGGGGGTGTCACTCGGAACCCCTCGTTCCAAATTCATAGTCATTTTGACGTTTTATGTAATGCGATCTCGGCAACAGGTGTTTACAAGCGTTTGATGGATCGCGAGTTTCATCGCACCATGTCTCACAACAGCAAGTATTACGCTAAAAAATTAAGAAAATCTGACGAAAAGGACAATAAAAAGATAAGTTGTTTCTTTAAAAAACAAACAGTGGACGAAACAGTGGAAAGCGAGCAACTGATGACACGACTGAAGACCATACACAGCAAATACCGGTAACTGCAGATCCAGCAGTAGAAAAACGAGCAACCGATAATTAATACGACTTAGAACATAAGAAGGACAGACAAATACTGCTCTAATGATTAATGTCACAATTGGTTGACTGTACTTCCTGTGTTCTGTCTGAATAATCAATCTATCAGAACAACCAACTAAAGGAATTTTTGACTTTTTGTACAATACATGTTGTAATGGTTCCACATTTGGCCAAAAATATACTTAATGGTGGCCAGTTGTCACTTGATAATTGATTTCCAATCTATTCATAGAATAATATTTTAATAATCATAGACAATGTTGGTAAGTTAGGTTGATTTTTTTTTTTTAAATATTAAACAAAATAATCAATATGTAAAAGTTGAACTTTTTTTTCTGATTAAAGTTTCAAAGTATTCTGTAAACCACCCTCCTACTTCAAATATCTACCCTAAAAATAGTTGGAGCAGAATGACCTCCTCTTTAAAAAGATTTATATTAAAGAGTTATATGATACTTATACATTACTTATAAACCCTATAGCTACCATATTATATATATATGCAGACAAGAAATGATGGGTTTAGTTGATACAATGGCATTAGTCCAAATTTCCCAAAACAGCTGTTTTTTCGATCAATTTTTCCCAATTAGACCCCAGGGTCCATTTCCCAAAAGCCCCTAATAAAGCCCCGAAGTGTGAGTCATGAGTGTAGAAAAGTGTGACAACAACGAGGCGTGATGGCGGCTGTGGCTACGATTTTGCGTGACATTTTTGACGACGATGATGATAATTTAGAGTTCGATGGCTTTGGACCTGAATACATTGAGTCAGATGTTGATCTTAACGATGTTCTAAATGAACTGTCAACAGATAACGAGTCCGAAAATGAGGACGAACGGCGACTAGTTGTACCGCCGCCATTAGGTAATGTTGACCGAGATTTTTCGCCGATCACAGTAAATGATTTTGTTAGGGAAACGGGGCCAGTACTTCCAGAAACTTTAGATGTCGATACTGCAAGTCCCATTGATTATTTCTACCTTTTCTTCAATGAGAATCAGTTTCCACCATAGCTCGACACACTAATAACTATGCTCGCCGGCATTTGAAAAACAAAGGTAGATTTGACCCAAAATGGTCGGATACACATTCCTTCGTCGCGACATCGGATATAAAATATTCTAGGCTTAAGCCTGAACTGTTGAAATATTCTTGTGAAAACTTTGAAAATTCAGTTTGTTTCATTTGGGAGTTAATGTTGAATCATTTCATGTACAGGAATTCAATGAATTATAAATTACATTGTCAAAATATTTTGAAATTTTTCTGTTCTGTTTGTATACAGCTGATTTCGTGGTTATGTGTTGTTGGTTTTATAAAGAAAATAGCACAGAATTAAAATTTAAGAAATTCTGAACATAATTGTAACTTACTAAAAATGTCTAAAACAACTATTTCACTTTCAAAATTAGGTTTAGAAAAATTAATCAAAACAAAGCTTAATTTCTCAAAAAATGCCATTGAGATGGTTTATGTATATTTCAGTCAGCGCAATAATGTTGCATTGCAACAATGTATCTTTGCACTATTGGCACAGAGTGCTGAAGTGTTATAACCTGCATGTGGCAAAGGGATAAGCGACTAGAAAGAAGACCTATCTCATTTGTAGTCTAGAGGGGGGTACCCAAATTACCGCTTCATCTGCAGTGAAATCGGCATCAGGGTCAGCAAACCCCAGGAATACATGTTTTAAATACTCTTGAGACAGTTCTTTTAAAGTCTTCATACATCAATAGCGGCATACAATCTAGTGTCTAACATTAGCCGAGCTACAAACGTATTTCGCGCCATCGCCATATTGGCTGAAATTTCGAGCGCTGGGTTCAGTGTTCATATTTATAGTCTATCTATGCACGAACTATAGTAATCAGCGACAAAAATAATCGCAGTGGAAAAGTCATGGTATAGAGCATCGACTGGTACATCGTAAAATATCAAAATTCTAATTTCACATGCACAAATCTACAGGCAGTAAAATTCCACTCAACTCACCGTCAGTAGTTACAAGTAGAAATGGCGCCTTGTACTAGTCTGCAGATTACGCGCATGCGCAAAAGGAATACATCTCAATTGCAGCCTAGAGGGGTATGCGATATTGATGTTTGACTAAAGGGAAATCAGACTTTCTGGAAAGTTCCACGAAACTTAAGAAATTAAACCAGGATATCGGCCGTGGGTGGTCCTAAACACCACAATCTGTTAACAGTCCCTGTGCAGTTACGTAAAGGTGACAGTTCAATAAAACGTTGTAGATTTTGATAGGTTAAACTAGTTGTTTGTTTCAATTTTAATATAGCATGTAACGTGACATTTATGATTTAGTTAAATTTTATATAATTCAAATGTCTTTCATTTTGTATTTTAATTGTTGTAGACAAATCTGTGATTTAGTTTGATATATGATGTAAGAAGTTCATTGGTTATATTTGAATGTAGTACTGCGATGTCATTTACCCGACTATTTTTTTTTTTAAATAAGGTTCATTTCAGTAACTAGGTTCAAGCTTAAAAATAGAAGTTTTGCATAATACGCCATCAATTTTTTTTTATTTTTTTTTATTTGATTTTAACAAAAGTTTTGGAGCTGAAAGTTGTTGGTTTCAAGTTCATTTTCATAATTCCATCTATTTACGTTACAGTACCCGTTTATATCAAAATTGAAAAGTTATTTACCTCATAAATTTTCGCATCACCATTTTTGATGATATTTTGGTACTTGCATAAATGATAACGGTGCCACGGGTAATTCAATTTTGTTCCTAATTTTCATTTCTTTTCGCATAGACTACGTGGTATTGTGCATTGTTATGTGACACGGTGTATTTCGATGTATTTCTCAATCATCACGCTAAACACCGTATATTTGAAAGAGGCAGGGTAAGTGATTGAACAAAGAAATTACATCAAAAATTCAATTTTGCAGAAAGACTTTTGACCCGAAAGTGTATATCTTCATATCAGCATCAATTTTGTGAAAATGATTATGCACACGCTAGGCAATGCAATTTCACCGGTTACAAGTTTGATTCATGGAGTACAATATCAAATGTGTCGTGATTAAATTGTAGTCTTCAAAGTTTTCTGGAAAAAATATTCCCCTCAGTCTTGTGGTAACCCAGTTGGGGAGGAGGTATGAGGGCCTGCATGACTGATTTAGCTCAAATTACAGCATGCACGTGTGCTTGGTGATTGGCCCTTTTTTCAATTTGAAATATGAAAACTAATTATCAATGAAGTGGGAGTCTTTTGTGTAAATAAACCGAATGTATGCAGGCACATGTGTCTCATCTGTACACATCTTATCCGATCTAAGTACATGTTTCTCCTGCGATTACTTAGACATCCATCACTGCATAGCAAATGCTTCCCTTCCCCGGAGGAACTGTAGTACATATCAAAGGAGTCGACAAGTTGAACCTCAACAGCCTAACTTGTATCTGAAGACCTACAGTTCTACACTATCTAGTCTTTATATATATGTATTCCTGGCGATTTTTTTATATAAGACTAGACATGCCCCTGTGCACCGACAATCATGAATGCTAGTATTTCAGGTCGTATGAGTAAAATACATAGCCAGACACACGTGCCGAGTAAGGCAACTAGTCTCTGTGGAGACTATAGTAACTGTCTGTATGTGATCGGTAATTTTTTTTCATTTCATTTCTCTTTTCACAAGGGAATGCATATATAACAGGAGTTGTGTACCTCCAAATGCACAGTCTCAATCAAGGGCATGTTACAGACTTCAATTTCAAGTTGTAAACATTTAAATACAAGAGACCAGTACTATACTATTTCATTAAAAATTTCAAAAATGAATTAATTGCAAAAAAAAAGTTTTTGATAATGTAAGGTGAAGCAAATAATTTGAATAGTTTGAACTGGTCTATCAAATTGTAAAATGTCACACAGGCTGACGTTATTGAATATTCCATGCAGGAAGTTTCCAGTCCGCAGTGTTAGATGGTTCAATTTAAATAGTTCTACGAAAATTAAATTAAATCTTAGTCGTATTTAAGTCGCCTGCGTTCTACATATGCTTGTAGTGATTTTTATAATGTTCATCGATAATGCTAGTCTTTCTCGTGTGAGTATATATAGGTAGCAAGACAGACGTGCCCGAGCAAGGCATCCCTTCACCGCGGGACTCTAGTAAGTCTATGTCAGTATATGATCGGTAAAAATCAAAAATTATATTTCATTTCTCTTTTCACAAAGTAATTCATATGTCAGAGAAGTTGCAAAGTAGTAGTCTTAGGTGTGCTCGTTCACGAGATAGCCTGTGTCTGAGAGAACATGGTTCTGTGTATATTTAATTTGTCACCTCAATCTGGAGATTCCCGTTGTTATTTTTAGACGTAAAAAAGCATCACTGGCGAGGCTAAACAAATACACAGACTATCGAAATATCAAATCAATTAAATTTGGAGACAAAGTAAGCATATCACTACAGCAAATATCAAATAAACGGGAACTATTCTTCGTGCATATTAACCGTCATTTGTTTACATCAACGTCAACAAACAGGTTTACTTACCGTCAGCGTCACAGTAGGCCTACGAGGCTACTGGAATTTGCTTGACATTCTGTACGCTTGGTTTATTTTTCGTGAGCGTGCTTGTAAAATGCAACATACAATGATCGTGATAAAACATCCACATCCTAGATCATCGCCTCTGATATTAAAAAATAGCAAGATATAACTTGCAGTAACAATAAAATTTCCACCTCAACGAGCAGTTCAATCAGACAGGCTTCCACAACAAATTTGGTGACGTCACTGACGTCACATCCGGAATAGACTCGCCTCTGGAATGTGTTCTAGAATGTTCTAGAACATTCCATGACACTTCAGATAAATACGACCCTTTTTCAAAACTCTATTGTGGCCGTTCTATGACAGATATCGAAAAACTAAAGATACTGTTTTCTTCAGAATTACTTCTACTTGTTATATTTGGAGGGTCATTAAGTCAGATTTAATATTAAACTCTCCAGACCGAGTTAAACAGAAACCAACAGTCAAAGTGTCGATTTTGGCCACTTTGACCCAAAATATCTCCATAACTAGATTTTTCCCAGATATACGGGACATACCAGGACATAGATCACGTCGAGTTTTACAAGTGTAGAAAGTTTCATCAAAATGTATCGAGCCGTTTTCAGTGCACCCAAAGCGCAGTAATGTGCGGCAAAGTAGGCAAAAGTAGCCGTGTCTACATTCCGTTCCGTAAGGAACGATAACTCTGTTATCGCCTCCTTACTGCACTTCATTCCATACTTACACTGCACTGTAATACTAGAGGGTGACACCTGAAGGATGTCACAGATGGAATGAAGTGTAGTAAGGGGCGATAACTCTGTGTGAGCATGTTTTGTCAAAATCGCTCAATATCTAAGTTTCGACCAATAAAAAGACTGTTGTTCGTAAAGGCAACAAAACCCATCAAGTTGAATTTGTAGTCCCCTTAATACCCACATACATCAAATCTAATTGAAATTGAACATTATCTACATTTCGACCAATCAGAGGCCAGGAATTGGTGACCATTTTGTTTAAATGTGAAAGTAAGGCTACGAGAGGGACCGATATCCAATGATGTTTTTCATATCAAATTTCATCCTAGATGTCCATTTCTATTGCCCTAATGTAATTATTGAAAAAGCAGGTCAGTGCCT